>NW_007727217.1:178094-194508 GCF_000696425.1 Galeopterus variegatus
AAGTCAGGCAGACTGACTTATCTACCACCCAACACTTCTAGTAATAGCAGATCCAATCTGACAGCACCCTCACCCATCTGGTCCAGTAGCTCCTGTTTTTCCTCCACCCAACAGCAGAAGGTGAACTAGGGTCAGAAACTCCTGATTCTCACCTAGTAGCAGAAGGCTGCCCATGTAGGTGTTTTCTTCCCCCAACAGCAATGGCAAAGATAAGCTGGAAGCTCATGGCACCAGGTAAGTGAGAAATGGGTCAAAGGAAACACTCTTCTCAGCATCCCCTACCACCTACCTAGAGACATGAGGGAGTGTCAGGGAAGTGGCTTCCACCTCAACAGGCAGCACCTGCAGATTAAAGAGGAAGCTTTTCTGGAGCCAAAAGAATAAAGAAGACCAGAGCAGCATTGCAAGGAATGAGCAAGATAAATGTTACTGGAACTAATCTGGTGGTGGTTAGAGGGGTGGGCAAGAAAAGCAGAGATGTTGTTCAAAAGGTACAATTCTTCAGTCAGACAGGAGGAATAAGTTTTAGTGCTCTATTGCACAGCATGATGGCTATAGTTAATAATAATGCATGAAAGAGAGCACATCCAGGGTCCTAGGTGCGGGGGCGCACCTGGGGTCCTCCTGCAGACCCAGAAGGAGAAGGAGCCAACAGAATTACCCCCGGTGTTGGGACTGAGGGATCTCAGGGAAAAGTGAGCCTGCTGCCCGCCAACCCAGCCTCGTGAAAGAGACACTCAGATGTGTCAGGCAGTTCCACTTTATTGCCGTTACACTGCAATTTATATAAGCAAGCGAGTAGGGGGCTTTCCATGAACTAACCAATCAATTAAAGGATCACGTGGGCATGGATTTTTTACTAACATGTTGAGCATAGTGATCACGCAGAGTTCACAAGTGTGGAAATAGTAGAGGACCAATAAAAACGTTTTGGAGCTATTTTGGGTTATGCCTCCCCTACTTCCCATGGGCGCTATCTTCATCCTCCACCCATAGGCACCATGTAGCTCACAGATAATGTTTGCTGCTAAAAATGAGGAGTGAAGGGCAGCACTCCCCACCTGGAAGCAGGCAAGAGAGCACACCTAAAACACCACTTCCATGCCAGTGGTCCACCACAGCCACTGCTCCAGCCACCACTGCCACAAAAACAGCTTTATGCCTTAGCAGTAGCCACAGCTACAGTGCAGGCAGCTGACCAGACACTCAACTACATTAACACAAGGAGAGCCACCAGTGGAAACCAGAAAAAGAAGAGGATGTCTTTCTTCTCAAAGCCAGGGTAATAGAAAAAGCAATTACTCTACTAGATAATCAGACATTAATGTAGAGAGACCAGAAATAAGAAAACCCAGGAAAATTTGACAGCACCAAAAGAATACAGTAATTCTCAAATACCGTACCCTATAGAGTAAGAAACCCTTTAAATGACTGAAAAGAAACTCTGAGCAATAATCTTAAGGAAATCCACTGAGATATGAAAAGACTCAGACAACATAAGGAAATGATTTTTAAAAAGTCCAGGATATAAAGGAGGAAATTTATGAAGAGATTAGTACCTTAAAAACATGGAGCAGAACTCATGGAACTGATAGATTCACTCCACAAAATAAAAGACACAACCAATATCTTCAGCAGCAAGCTAGAACAAGCTGAAGAAAGAATTTCTAATATTAAAATCGTATTTTCAAAATAACCCAGTCTGACAAAAAATAAAAATAAAAAGGATAAAAGAACTTTAAAAATGAAGAAAATCTAAGAGAATTAGCAGACAACCTTAAGTGTACAAAATTTGAATCATGGGTGTTCCAGAAGAGGAGGAGAAAGAAAAAGGCACAGAAAGCCCATTCAGTAAAATAATAATGGAAAACTTCCCAGGTATAGGGAAAGACACAGATGTTCAGATCCAGGAGGCTCAAAAATCCCCAAACAGATTCATCCCCAAAAGATCCTCTCCAAGACACATTATAGTCAAACTGGAAAATTCAAATACAAAGAGAAAAATCTTAAAAGAAGCAAAAGAAAATTGTCAAGTCACCTACAAGGGAGCCCCTATCAGACTAACAGCAGATTTCTCCACAGAAACTCTACAGGCCAGAAGAAAATGGGATGATACATTCAAAATACTAAAAGAAAAAAACTGCCATCCAAGAATACTATATCCACCAAGGCTATCCTTCAGATATGAGGGAAAAATAGTGTGCATTCCAGATAAACAAAAGCTGTGGGCATTCACCACCACACAACCAGCCCTACAAGGAATCCTCAAAGAACTCCAGCATCTGGAATCCAAAAGCAATAATCACTACCACGAATACACAGGAAAGAACAAAACCCACTAGTAGAACAAAAATGCAAATGAGAAAGAGAAAGAAACTAAATCTTACCAACACAAAAAACCATAGTGATGATATAATAATGTCCCCGCTTTATTTCTGATTTTAATAATTTCAGTCATCTCTCTTTTTTCCTTGGTCAGTCTAGATAAAAGTTTGCAACTTTTATTGATCTTTTTAAAGAATCAACTTTTGATTTTGTTGATTTTCATTATTGTTTCTTAGTTCCTTCTTTCATATATTTCTGTGGTAATCTTTGTTATTTCCTACTTGTATTTGCTTTTAGTTTAGTTTGCCTTTCTTTTTCTATTTTCTTAAGCTAGAAGTTTACATTACTGATTTGTTTTTTTTGTAATTTTTAATATAGGTGTAACAAGTATACACTTTCCTCTAAACATTGCATGAGCCCTGCATCTTATAAATTTAGATATGTTGCACTTTGATTTTTATCTCAATGTACTCCCTAATTTCCCTGTAATTTTTTCTTTTTAGCCATTGTTTACTTAAGAGAGTATTGTTTAATTTCCACACATTTATGAATTTTCTAAATTTCCTCTGTTATTGTCATCAGAGAACATATTTTCTGTGATCTTGGTCTTTTTAAATGTATTAAGACTTGTTTTGTGGCCAAAAAAAAAAAAAAAAAAAAAAAACCCAAAACAATATAAATCAAAAAAAAAAAAGGAAGGAATATTGCCACCCAAGAAGAAAAAGTTATAATGCATGTATCATATATTTCAAAGTTGCTAAAAGATTATGTTTTAAATGTTTTCAGCACAAAATGATAAATAAGTGCAGTGATGGATATATTAATTATCTGATATAATCACTCCATTTTGTACACATATATCGTAACATTACATTGTATCATATACATATATATAGCAATTATCAATTAAAAAGAAAAGAAAAGGAAAACAATGAATAGGTCATAACCTACACACTAAATCTAAACAGGGAAAATGCCTACTGAAATAGATTTAAATAAGGTCAGCACTCTTCTAATTCAATACCTAAATAATGATCAAAATCACTCATACTAAGAACTAGACAAGCAAGTGATGCCAAGTCTGATATCAATCTAGATGTTGGAACTATCTGACAAAAATTTTAAAGCAGCCAGCATAATAATGTTTCAACAAAGTGATTATTTTTATTTTTGCTGAGCATATTTTTGATAAGAAGATGTTTTTCTGTTTCAATGACTACACAGGAATTGGAGTTTGGTAGAGACCTTAATTCCTATCTTGTCTTTTTAATGAACTCACTGGAATTCTAGTTTACAAATCAGTCTCATTTGATTTTAGGTAATGGATAGAAAAAATGTATCTGGTAAATCATTTTGAAAACCAAATCTGGTCATTTGATTTTGATTTTAGTACTTCTCAGATCTGTCTTTACCTAAATTATCTAGCAGGATTTTAATGTAATATAAATGCCTATATCCTCCCCAGATGAATTAAAACAGAATCTGGTAGCGTTGCTTAATATCTACCTTCTTTTTCAGAAGGTATACTCAAGTGATTTTAACATTAAACTATGATTTTTTTTTTAAAGTATAAATTAGTACTAAATCAACAGAAAGGAAGAGTATCTTTTTCCATTTAGTACCTGAAATATGACAAATCCAGATAATGAAACAATATTTAGAGATTGAATATTTAAAGTATCAACCATACCTTAAAGATTAGAATATTTTAGCCTTTGTCTCTCTGATAAAGAAATAAAATGCAAGTCTTATGCTTCCTCAAACCAAGTGTTTTTTTTTTTTTTTTTTAATAATTATATTCATGATTCATTACTACTGGCAATAATTTCATAAGAAAACTTAGGTATTTCACCATCATAATAATATTTTGGTGCAAAAATTTTAAATAAAATATGCAGATTGAAATATGAAGATACTTTCCAATATAATCCTTCTTGCCACCTCAAGATTTTTTCCAGAAAAACAAAAAATGGGAGATCAACAAAAAGGAAGTCTGTCGCTGTATATATCTTTCCACCTATTGATCCAGGGTAGGAAGGACAGCCTGGGTCTGGAGGACAACAAAAGGGTTTACCTTACTGTTTTCTTATTCTCTCTACATTGCCCTTGGAATTTACGATAAAGTGTATCCGTATTGAGGAATATGTACCCGGCACTTACAGAAAGTGAGTTGGATTGTGACAGAGGTGGGCTTTTGCCTTTTACTTCACTCATTTCTGTAATTTTTTATTTTAAAAGTACTTGATTATTCTTGTCCTTTTTTGGGGAAACAAATGAGGATAAGTTGCTTCAATTAAAAAAGAAAAAACCTGATTTTCATTGATTATAAAATTTTGATACATAAAGCACATGTGTCTCTAAACAGCAACTTTCTTGTGAGGGACAAGCTTTTTCTCATCTGGAATTTCCCACTTCGATAATGATGTTATACAGAAATATAGAAAAATTACCTTTTATATGGAACTTTAACATGTGTACTGAACTCTAATGTTAGGTGTAATACTTTGCAAACTATTTCCTTGTACATTCAAATTGTGTAATGTCACCCAAAAAAATCCTGTGAAGTGTTGCCCTTTTCAGAATTTACGCTTGCTTTATTTATTTTATTCATTTTTCACTTAAGTATAGTCTAGGACTGAGAGCAAAATATTGAATAACATAGTGAACAGTGGATACTCGTTCATCTTTTTGACATTAACGGAAAGTTTTATCTCCATAATTTTTCTGTAGATTTATTCTATTCCTAGGAATACAAATCTATGAAATGTTTTCTCTATTTTTAGGTTTCAAAGCCTTTCTTTATTAAGAAATAGATTTTGAAATTTAATCAACGTTTTTGTCATCTACTGAGAATAATATGTGGAGTTGAAATAATGAAGAGCCTTAAAAAACTAAGTACTCAGCTGCATATGATTTTCTGGTACATTATGTAGATTTTTCCATCCCCTCATAATGGAGATGGAAGATGCCAGTCATACCTGCTTCTTTTTTTTAATGCATAGTTATATTGACTTTTTATGAGGGTTTGGGGAATGTCCTATTTTTGACTATACTCCAAACAATGTATATGATAACAGGTGGACCCAGTGAATTTTAAAAGGGATATAGCTTTAAATATCTTTCAATTCCTGTGGTGATATTTTGGATATCATATTTTGAATGCACTGCTCTCTTTGTATGTGTGTATATGTGTGCATAAATATATTAAGCTTACTCAATATATGCAATTATTATAATTCTAAATGGATCAATTTGTGCATTCCTTACCTGAGCCTTTATAGACTTGTCAAAGGTTCATAATATTATTGGTATTTTCAAGAAATAATTTTTGGTTTTAGTGATCAAGTCTGACATTTCCCCACTTCTTTTTTATTGCACTCATTTCTCATATCTTTAATAATTTTATCAGTGGATGGGTGATTACTCCAATATTATTATCTATTATTCCTCATAATTTATAAATAAGTAAAAATTTGCTAGAAATTAAACATATAACCTATGGAATTTATCTATTTTATAAATATATCAAAATATAGGGTCTCTGACAATATTGATATTATTCTATAAGAAAAAAATTGAATTCTGTTAAATTATTTCATTATTTAAATAAATAAGTATATTTCAAATGATGTCATTTTATATATAACCCACTAGTGGTAACTAGTTATCTAGTTTAGTATACAGTACGTTACATATGTATTATATTTTAATTTGTCTATCTCTCATTCTCTGTGTGTGTTTTATGTTCATTATACAGCTGGCTAAAACTCCTTTTAACTGGGTTTATGCACTAATCCAGCTAACACAATAGAAAAATAATCTTCTGATTAAGAAAGAAAAGAATACATTATGCTTTTCTTGGAACTTTTAAAAATTTAATGACCAGTTATTCAAGGGTAGCAGTTAAATATTTTTAATGATCGAAGGAACTGCATCCTAAGAATTTGTATTGACTAATATCTTTTTCTGGGCTTTGCCACAGAATTTGTCAACACACAAAAAAGTGTGTTCTTATGTCATCCAGAAAACAGAGCTTATTTAAAAATAAAGGGATTAGAGAAAATGGAATAATAATGAAGTAGAAGATTCAAGTTAAATATGATAAATTAAAAGACTAAGTTCTTCATATAATAGGCAAAGAAGGATCAAAGCATATAATGGCCTTTTAACAAATAAAAGAGTGAAAAATCACAGCTTAAAATAAAGGAATAATAATGTCAGACAGTTTAGAAGAGAATTCATGTTGAGATAAGATAAAAAATGTTGTCATTCAAAATACACTTTTAAAAGAGAAGAAAGTTTAATACTTTACATAATTTAAAACTAGGAAAATATATGAATACATCAGGAGAATCTGTTTGAAACTCAATTTCTCATCTAATCATAAAGTGGAAATGTCCTTTTGTTTGAAATGTTCTTCACTTGCTGTACCAAGATATTATAAGAAGCTAAAAGCAAAAATATTTAAGGGATTATGGTAATGGCATTTGAAATAGCATGGAGAAATGATAGGATTATCATGAATAAAAAATGTCATGAACTGCACTTGGAATTCTATTTCTTATTTTATGTGAGTATTTTATGATAGCAAAGTGTACAATAGATGGAATATTGGGGGGACTGCACTTGATGGGAATTGTTACAGAGAATTGTTTGACAGAGTCTGTTTTTGAATACTGATTCCTTCCACTTTCAGTTATACTTATGAATATATTTTTGCTTCAAATCTATTCTTTAGCTGTCAACCAAGAAATTCTTATTTCATAGTATAGCAATCCCAAATGATTGACATAAAAATCAAATGTGTTATATGAAAACATAAAGAAACCAAATCAATTAGGCTGTGTTCCTGCTTGTGATTGAATTAAAGAAAATAGACTAAGACTTTAAAATGAAATGAAACAGTTCATTTCACTTTTTTCTTTTTTATATGCATGAGACATATATATTTAAGTATATTGAAATAAATATATGATTGACAGTGTAATACATTTTTTCATTGACATATGTCTATGTATTTTACGTAATATTGTTAAAAATCCCTCAGAAATTAACCCTTTAGAAAATTATTTAGTGTGAATTTATTTTTGGTTTGCTGAGAGGTTTGATTTACAAATGAATCTTGTATATTATTATTATTATTAATTTTTACTAGCTTGCAGATGGTGAAAAAAGCCATCCCACTTTTTGGAAGGAGAATTCATTCACAATAGGATTTTGTATTTCAGAGCCAAAGTAGTGGATAATATCAGTATGTCCAAGTGTGTCAAGTCTAAATATTAAAAATATGTTCCAAGATCTATTTTATACATTAAGTGTGACTTGGAAATATGTAAATGTGCTTTATTAATAGAAAGCCAAAGTTTTTTTTAATATAGCTTTAAAATTCCCATTTAATGATAAATCTCCATTAAAGAGGAAGTGAAAATCAATGGCAATGGAGGAAGGCAGACTAAAAAACACAAAAAATGTGCAATGCATACGTTTTCTTTTACTGTTTTGAAATATGAGTGACTTCTGTCCCAGTCACAAAAATGTGTGTAGGGAAAACCCAAATAAATAAAACATCACTCGCCTTTGCAGATCTCACTAAGAGGTGTTACAGATTTGTAAACCATTATTTTTACATTAAAGAATCCTTTAGAGAATTTAAGGAGTAAGAAACAAACTTTGACCACAAACCTAAAAATGTAAATATAAGGGATGAAACATGAAAATAGCCCCTTGTCACAGTCCAGAATTTACATATAGTCCGGAATACAAGAGAGTTTGGAAAATAGAAAAGAAAATTAAACAAAAATAGACACTACAGACATTTATTTTAGCTATAATTTTTCAAATTTTTCTGCAATTGCATAATGGGTAGAAATTTATAAATCAAAATCTTAATTAGTGTTACTCAATAAAAAATTAATGTAAGTACTATTGCATGTTCTCTGCATTAAAGAATACTTCTAAGTAAGACTACCTCTGGTTATCTAAAGTGGATAAAACCTGCTTGCAACCAATACTTTGGTTCGCAGATCAAATAAAATTAAGAACTTAAAGAATGCTACTTAAATAAGAAATAATTTTGCCTGGGTGTGGTACAGTATGCATTGCATCATAGACTGAATTATGATTATTTGAGGGGATATTACTAAGATATATTTCGTCACTAGCCAATTTTCTGCCTGTTGGTAAACTAAATAATGCTTGATTTTATATCATGAGATATTACAACAAAAACCATTCTATTTAGTCAGTGGAGAATCAGCTTTGTTTCCTTACATAATTCTACGACAGCAGAGTTGTGTGTTTTTATTATTACTGAAATACTTTGTCAGTAACAAGGTGTTTGATTCAGTATACCACGTTGTTCTTAATGATCTTTTTTATGATAAATTTGTATTCTTTAAATACGTATTTTGATATAGCCTAAAAAATTAGTTAATAAAAATGATTTTTTAATATTCTTTAATAAATCATTTAATAAATTATTATTTTGGTAACCTGGCTACTTACTTTGAATTTCATCAGGATTTAATTAAAATACAGAGGGAAAATTAATAATTCAAAATTATCAATAAGACTCAGGAATGATGAAATCTCACAAATAATGAGTGAAAGAATTTTTGGTGCTAGAAACGTTCATTACCATGATTTAGGAGGCTGTGGGCTTTACTGCTTGCTTAAAACATTAAAATAAAATTTTAAAGGAGAGTGAATGTTACACTATACACTGAAAGAATATTTTCAAAAAGATAAGACATATTGCCATGTGCTCGCTTTTCATCAGTTTTATTTTAGAAATCATAGTATACATTATAGAATTGGTTTTCTTTCATAAACAGGAAATTTATAACTTATTTTCATAAATATACATAAATCTTCCAGTGTCCCCCAGTTATGGTTACATTATTGCCTGATTTGTTAGAATAGTCCTAATATACTCTAGTTTTTAAAAGACAGGGAGCAAGTGGGTGAATTTTGAGCCATTGATGACAATGCTGCTAACCTTCCAACCCAGCTCTGAGCCCTCCTATTTCTAGATGAGATGGGTGAACCAGCTCGGACTCTTTCACTAAACAAACAAACAAACAAATGCTAACTGACAAAAAGTACCATTCAAATGCATGTATTTTACTGTTACGTTCTCACAAATTGCATTTGGTTAAGGAAATCATCCAGATGTAAACATAAGTGAAAATAGAAAGCATAAATCCAAAGCAAAATTAAAGATCTGTTTATCAACACAGAAGGAAGAACCGTGGCTGAATATCAGAGGCTAAATTAGAAGCCAGGAAGTTGAAGTAGAATACAGCAGGGTACACTTTCATGTGTGTGAAAGGACCCGTTAGTTTGCTTTTACATATCACCAAACTAATCTTCAACATTGTCAGGCCTTAAAAACTAATGCCACCTTAAGTGACATTACAAGTGGTGCCATTATGGGCCCACAAGGGCGTATTAATGTGGCAGCCTAAGACAGCGCCGGGAGGAAGTAGGGTGGGGGTGTCTGCAGGAACCTTGCCTAAGCCCTTATTGGCCAAATACACGCTTATGCTGACCACTCTGGAGTGGTCAAAGATTCCCTAGCTAAGCTTAGAGAAGGGTTAGAAAAGCGTTAAAAAAAAAAAAAAAAAAGAGCGAGAAGCCAATAGTAATTGGTTCCAAAGCTGGCTTTCAAGTTCCCCGCAGCTCACCACCCTGCTGTCCTCCCTGGCAGGCCCCCTAGCAACTTGGGGCCTTATGCCATTCACCAGGTTGTGTCCCTTACAAGGCACAGCACCACTTATCTCGTAATGCTCACCCAGGTGGTAGAGGAGGTGGCCCATAATGAAAGCCCTGACAGCCCTTGGGTCAATATGGCCCTTCAAGAAATCAACGTCAATCTCTAAGGCTCCACCCCACCCCTGCTTGGCTGGTTAGTCAATGACCGGTAAGGTTTCCAGAGGGAAACAACCTAAGATAGGCACAGCCACCAGAGGGAATGGAGGCGAGGTTGGGAAGGTTAGCCGCCTCCAGCTGCCTTATTAAAACAAAAGGGGGCAGATGTTGGGCCTTAAAAACTAATGCCACCTTAAGTGACATTACAAGTGGCGCCATTATGGGCCCACAAGGGCATATTAATGTGGCAGCCTAAGACAGTGCTGGGAGGAAGTAGGGTGGGGGTGTCTGTGGGAACCTTGCCTAAGCCCTTATTGGCCAAATATGTGCTTCTGCGTTCATAAACACAATAGCTAGGCATTGAGACAGGATGCATGCTCTCTTGACCTTTAAGCTGATAAGATTATGTAAAAAACCTCCCCTCCCTATCTGCCTATAAAAGCCAGTGCCTGTGTGCTAATAAACGGAACTGCTCGACAGAACCCCCCACCGCGTCTGAGTGTCCTTTAATTGGGCTGTTTTTGGGGGGCCGGCAGGTGTGCTCACCTCTCTTCACAGCTCTATTCTCCCATCTCCTTCCAAAGGGGACTGACGGGAAAGAGAAATTCAGGCTGTTTGCTCACTTACCAGAAGGAACGAGGCTAGGGCTGTACGGGTCGGCCACCAGTGGCGGACCCGACACAACATATCATTACATGTTCTGTTGATTTATTTGTACATTTTGAAATCCTGCTTTTAATTACTAAAAATTATTTTCCCTATTTCTGTATTTAATATGGTAGACTATTATTTTCCCATTGATATAATTTTTTCCACAATGTATTTTTGGAATCAAATTAGATTTTTATCCTCTGTATATATCTTCCTTCTCATTTTAAACACTACTTCCTTAGAAATTGATTCTCCTATTTATTTATTTTTTGAATTTTGTACCAGTTTCATACCTATGTAAAATGTTGGTAATTCTAGACTGCTTTTTTATGTTTATAGCATATGTTCAAGACTATTCAATGCTCTTAGCTTGAATTGGTTTCTCCACACATGTAAAATCACTTTCCCTCTAAAGTGAACACAGAGGATGATAACTGGAGTCCTGGTCAAGTGATTCACAGCCAAGCTGTCTATTCTCTGCATCTGCAGAGAAGTGGCCTTCCAGGTTTAGAAGATCTCTGTCCATCACAATATTCCTTGACAGCTTATGTGGTGTTGCTCTACTTTTTTTCTCGTGATAAAATGCCCAGAGTGGAGTCTCCCTACAGCAAAATGTCTCCATAGATATTTTTGATATAACAGTTCTTTCTTCTTAATGGATTTTATTCTGCAGAGAGATAAATGCTGCACCCATTTAAACTACCAGCTGGGAATAGGTGATTATTCTACATTTCTGCTGCTAATCATTTCTCTAATTTTAGATGAACCTTAACCATAACTCTTCATATTTCTGATCTTTACAATTTTTTTCTGTTTCTTAAAAAAATATACTTTTCAGATTTCCAATCATTTACCTATACTAAATTCTAATTCCCTCAGCTCTGTTATGTTTTCCCACCAATTAAATGTCATTCACTTTATAACTTCCAACAATATTTTAATGTTTTCAGTTTTTATGGCATCCTTCCTAGTAGTTCATGCTGATATGGAATTATTTATTTGTTTGGTATTTTGTAACTTCATTGGTGTTTCATTAAGAAGGAAAGGTACTGAATATGTGTTTCCCCCTCGCCAACTCCCCCCCACCCCAATTCATATGCTGAAGCCCTAACACTGAGTAATGGTATTTGGAGATGAGGCTATTGGGAGATTATTATGTCCCATTGACCTATCCAAAAAACCTTATTCTGTGACAATGTGATATATTTGGCTTCTGTTAAGTCAATGCATCTCCCTTTTTAAGTGAGCTTGGCATTGCACCCACTAAAATTGTACAATTTGACATTCCATACTATTTTTTAGAAAGAAGAAGGATACAAATGCATCTTGAAACTAGAAGAAAAAATATTCACTAAAGTTTGAGAGAGAGCACTAGGAAAATAGGATGACTTGTTAGGAAACTGGTATAGCAGTCTAATGGTTTTATTGGGATTGTAGCCAAGGTGATCAAGAGACGAAGCAATATTTGTGATATATATTGGATGCAAGATCAGCAGGACTTGATTGCTTAATATATATGGTTAGTAAAGGCAGAGATGAGTCATTGATGTGTTGCCTTCTTCATAAATGGAGAACACCAGGGAAAAGAATATTTTAGGAGAAACTTAAGAATTTACTGTTGAAATGTGAAATAAGAATAGTTTATTGTCACCTCTCCCAGGGTGATGGAGAGGGAAAGGATTACTCAAAGCCCATTTCTCCTGAGCAGTGAGAGGCCTGAAAGTGTTACTTCCAGAATCTTCAAGAGAGAAGCATTCCTCAGAAATAACCCTGAATTAGGTTTTCTCTCAGTATTTATTGTCCAGGCAAGAAGGTTATAGAAAAGGAACATGGGTGGTTACAAAAAGAACAAGAAGATAATTGTCATGGCAACCCTCATGAGGTTTAGCTGCACCAAGGACATCTGCCCTTAGAGCAAGCATTTTTGCTGCTGTGTTACAATTTTGTATCTACAACAGAGACTTTAGCCCTGGTAAAGTTTTATGTCTTTCCCAAGCTTGATATTTCTATGTGCTAGGCCCTGTGAAATGCATTTGCTTTATTAATGTTGGTATCCTGCACAGTCTATAATGTAGATAAGTGGAGCTGTTAATAAGTAAGTTGAATATATGATCCCAAAGTTTCCAGGAGAGGTGTGTAGTAGAGCTAGATATTCAGGGGTCATCAAAAGATGGTTTTAAAGCCATGAAATAGTGATTGTCCTTTAAAGGGGGGTGTGAAGAGGGAAGAAAAGGTAGACAATTACAGAAGTTGAAGACTTCTGCCACTAGTGAGGTAATAAAAGATGATTATCTGACAGAAGACAATTAAGGGAAACATCCACAAAGAAAAGAGGAATTCAAAAGTGAACCACAGAAACCAGGAGAAAGGCATTCCTAATTAGGAGGGGGATTGTCTTTACATCAAAATCTGTAATGAGATCAAGTAAGATGAAAGAATGATAATGTCATTAGTGGTTTTCAAACAGGAAGTTCAACTTACCTAGTTTGTATCTGATAGAAAAGTAAATAAGGAATTAGAGTGAATTTATATTTAAAAATCAATCTCTAAGATTTTTATCTATAAAACAGAATTATAGGGTAATTGGGACAATAACTTGACAGGTTGTGAGGACAAGGGGAGAACTGAGTGTTGTGTTCGTTGTGTGATAAAAGAGCATAAAGGCAATTCATATGATAATTCAGCAGAGAGTGAGAAATGTAGAGATACTATCATAGAGACAGTTGGCTTTTTATTCTTTAAATGTGTAGTGTCTGCGACAGTTAAGTGCCATCATGTAATAAGGCCAGGTCATGAAATATTCTGTCCAGAGACTGGTAAGAAGCAAATGAATTGCATAGCAATGTGAGCATCTTGGCACCAAACCTACTGAAAGACCCTGTAGAAATGCAAATGATTTTATTATTTTGGATCATATTAAATTGTGCAACAGTTAAGTGCCATCATGTAATAAGGCCAGGTCATGAAATATTCTGTCCAGAGACTGCTAAGAAGCAAATGAATTGCATAGCAATGTGAGCATCTTGGCACAAAACCTACTGAAAGACCCTGTAGAAATGCAAATGATTTTATTATTTTGGATCATATTAAATTCATAAATAGTATAATGCACATAAATCCCCTGAAAACTGTTTGTGTTGAGAAAATAAAATGAATTAATATGAGAGAATGCATACGTTAAGAAATGCCTATAAAGCAGCTTTATAAGGATATGGCATTTTATTTGCCATTTAATGTTTGCATTTTCCTAGTTTTTTATAAAAAAATCTATTCTAGGGACATAAACTGGCACATATTTGAAGGTGAATATTTGCACCTAATTAGAAATGTGAACAAGATAGAGACAAGTAGATTTACTAAAAAAACAAAACCTAATGAAAGTTTTGTTCCTTTATTTATTCAGCATGTTAATATTTTCATCAACACTAGTCTTCAGAAAAATATTTTCATTAAGAATTGATTTATTTAAATCTTTTGAAATAATCAGAATTTTATGTAAATATTATCTTTAACGTATATAAAACATAAACAGATCAATTTGTGTAATTAATCTGTACAATTATAAACTAACTGTTAACTACAAAACAAATTACAGCCCTTGATAAACTTTTTCTCACATATCTGTGAAAGAACCCACTATGGAGCTGTTTTCTATAAATTACTTTTATATTAGTTAGCATCAATACTCTCTAGCCAAAGACAACCAGAAACATACCTGTAGTTGAATCAATTGAGTTCATTTCTTGTTGCTCTGAGGGAAAACACACACCATGAAGAATTATGGAGCATTTTAGTAGGTAGGCACTAGAAAGGACTTATTATAGGATGTGGGCTTGTGTTAGGTGATTGTGGGGAAGATTAATGGATTAAGGCTTTACTCTGGATTAGATGCTGTCAGGACAGGGGAGTTATTTAGTGATTGAGTATTTTAATGTCTTACTAAGAAGGAGGCTCAGGTACAATTGATAAAGAAACAGCAATCAAACATATTAGCAGGGAGGGGGATGTTTGGTGTTTTGTGACTTGAGTACTGTGATGGATCTAAGATTCAACTGGTGCCATCTCTAATGGATTAAGGCTTTACTCTGGATTAGATGCTGTCAGGACAGGGGAGTTATTTAGTGATTGAGTATTTTAATGTCTTACTAAGAAGAAGGCTCAGGTACAATTGATAAAGAAACAGCAATCAAACATATTAGCAGGGAGGAGGATGTTTGGTGTTTTGTGACTTGAGTACTGTGATGGATCTAAGATTCAACTGGTGCCATCTTGGACATGACCAGCATCATCTTAGGCATGACTAACACCATCTTGGAGGTGGCTGGCACCATACTGAGTACAAAATTGCCACCAGTCTTTACTATACAAGAAACCTCATGGTTTCTGAGACAAAGAAACTCTTCTACTTCCGCATTGAGGTAACCTCCCATCTTGGTTGTCACCCTTACCCTCCACGCCAGCACCAATCATCAGCCTTATCCTCCAAACCAGCACCGCCTCCCCCTCTCCACCTGCATTTTCATGCCCACTAACACATATAAGCTCTCACTCCCTTTAGACACTGCTGCATGCCATTTTGAGCGCAGCCCAGCAGATTTTCTTCCTTTAATAAAGTTTGATCTGTACCCAGCATTTCAGCTCACTTTCTTTCATTTTGGTGCCAAAACCCAGGAAGGGTCTTGGCTGGACCATCGTACAATCCCCTCTCTTGGGTTGATCACATCCCTGCTGCCTTTCTGGGACCTGCCGAAACTGGGTACACTCAGGAATCTCTCCTTTTAGCCATTTCAGACCAATGCATCCAACATCGTCCTCAATTCAGGGTGAGTCAGTGGGTCAGTCCTGTCTCGTCTCAGGTTCCCCTAACTTGCTCTCTCTCTCATTCTCGAAGCCCAGGCGCCTGGCCAAGGGAACCTTTCTCATGCCTTCCAGCTATTGGAGGATGCTCCATTAGCTGATCAGTGGCATCTTGCTCAGAAAGAAGATGTGCACCAAGGAGGATGCTCCTTGGTGGCATTCTTCTCCTACCAAGACTGCCCATTCCTTTTCCCACCCTCTAAATGGGATTCGCACAATCCAAACATAAACATCTCATTTTCTTCTGTACTCTCCACTCTATGCCTCGGGCTGTCTCCTGGACAATTACAATTTCTCAGCCTCCAGGGAAATGTTAAAACTTGAACGCCTCATTACAATGGATCCCAGTGGCCACAAGATGGCACTCAATTTAGATACTCACTGAAATGGCAAAAAACTGGAGAGATTTCTTTATGTTCAAGCCTTCCCATATCTCTGGACGTGTTCTTCTCTCTGTCAAAACTGTCCTAGGTCTCAAATTCTCCTAGCTCATGCCCAACCTCCCCTTCTGGACACGGATTAATCTTTTAATCTGTCAGACTCCTCTGCTCCATGTACAGGCCACCTGACTACCTCTGTATACTCCAAATCTTTCACTAGCCCCTCCACATTTACCTTTCTTCCCTCTATCTGGTCTCGAGATGCTCATCTTCAGCCACTCAACCCCTCTCCTTCTCCCTCTTCATCAGGTAACAACCCTGCCTCAGCTCTG
>NW_007727217.1:194799-197144 GCF_000696425.1 Galeopterus variegatus
GCTTTTTATAACCCTTCTGTGAAGTGGCTGGGACGGAAGGAATTGTTCTAGTTCATGTACAGGGAACAGGTCTGGATAGTGGCCCAACAGGCAGATGAGGTACATTCTCAAAATAATAGGCAGCCTGTGGGAGCCATTGCTGCTCCTTGCATGGACCCAAATAGGGACCACCAGGCTGGTCATAGGGATCAGGATCTCCAGCCTAACCCACGTCTCTGAGGCTTTACATAAATATACATGCATAGATCCAAACTCCCCTGCAGGCATGGCCCTCTTACACTCTCATTTCATTACACAATCAGCCCCTGATATTAGAACAAAACTATAAAAGAGATCAGCCAAATACCAGCTCCTGGCTACTGCCATCCATGGCTCACATATTCCAAGGTCAGCTGCCTCTAGGGGCAAGCCACCCCAAAATTGCTCCAAATACAGTCAACTGGTCTACTTGGCATGGACCTCTCATAAACATCCCTCACTAAAAAAAAACTGGGTCACTGGAGGTACTGACTGTGCCACTCGCCAGAGAGGGAGTGGCCCAGTCCCCAACCCACAGCCTTTGGCTTCACAGCCATCCCTACTGGAGCTTCTAGACTTTGCTCAGGAGGAGGACTGATGATGCCCTGGGCCCAAGGCCCCCATGGAGATCACCACATGTGAGCCCAGGGTAACTCACCTCAAGGCAGGTAAGCTGATCCCTTTTGTCATTGTTGTAGGGGCCACTTACTTTACCCTTCCTAAATATGGAGGACCAACCACCCTGTCATTTATCACAATAGTAGGGGGTCACAGGATCAGAATACCACCCAAGGATCACTCAACCCCTTTTCTGCACCCTACAACACACCCAATTCATGCACAAATTTTTAATAATGCTTCAATGCCCAAGCCCCTTACTGGGATGGGACATTCTTTTCAAATTCAAAGCTACTCTTACCCTAAACACTTTAACTCCAGCTACAATACTCCTGTTAGAGGCCACACCCAGACCTGGCCCCTGGGGCTTTCACCTTCCCCTCCCACTCGGACAAGGTTAATCCCTAGAATGGGACGCTTTATCTCACTACATTGCTATGCAGCATTCTCCTATCCTTGTTAAATTGTGGAACCCCTCTTTGTTCCCTAATGTCCCACAATACCCCATCGTTAAAAAAAAACCTAATAGACTTAAAACCTATCATACACAAACTTCTTTCTTCTCATCTCTCACCACCTACCCATTCGCCTTTCAATACATCCCTCCTTCTGGTTATAAAGCCAGGCTAATACTGTTTGGTACAGAACTAATCTTAACATGTGTCATTCCCAACAACTCACCTGAACAGTACTGCCCTAGGGGCTTTGGGATAGCCCTCACTTCTTTGGCCAGGCCTTAGCTCAAAACTTATCTGAACTTCCCCCAACCTCTAGCACATTACAACAATATGTGATTACCTCCTCCTTTGAAGCCCCTCCTATGTGGATTCACAGGCCCACACTGTTGCTCTCCTTAATTTCCTGGCCTCCAGGGGATGTCGAGAGTCCCCCAGCAAGGCCCAAATTTCTTCTTCTTCAGTCACCTATTTGAGAGTCCACCTCATCCCCAACATCAGAGAAATAATAGTGAATTGCAAAGTCTAGTTTCTGAGCTCCCTACTCCTACCACAGAGAGTGAAATTCTCTCTCCTTCCTGGTGCTTGCAGGATATCTCTGCATGTGGGTCCCCAACTTTGGAGTGCTAGCAAAACCACTCTATGAGGCAGCCAAAGGGGATCCTGCCATTCCCTTAGATCCCATGAAGCCCATTCATTTTCCCTTCTAGTGATTAAAAGCCACTCTGCTTGCAGCCCCAGCTCTCTCTCAAACCTATCTCAGCCTTTTATCCAATATGTCACCAAAACCCAAAGATTGGCAGTCAGGGTTTTGGGACAAAAGGCAGGAGATATTTTCTCCCTGGTTACAAACTTCTCAAAACAGCTAGACACCATTGCTCAAGAATGGGTCCCTGTTTATGGGCCTGGGTAGCAGCCACCCTTTTTGCACAAGAAAGCTCTAAACTAACTTTTGGACAACAAATAGTCAAGACCTTCTCAGCCATAAGGCCAAGTCAATATCCTCCCCTCTCCACCTACAACTTATTGACCTTACTTCCATTGAAAATTCCCAGTTCTCCTTTAAACCTGTCCCTCCCTTAAATCTAGCCACTTTCATCCCAAAACACTTATGATCCTTAGAACACAATTGCATGGAGGCTTTAGACCTCTTTCTCAATCCCTTTGCACACATCCCATCACACAGTTCATACATGGGAGCACCACCTCCATGCCCGCCGGCTGGGCAGGTTATGCCATAGTAAATCTAACACA
>NW_007727217.1:198390-232101 GCF_000696425.1 Galeopterus variegatus
TTAACACTAAGCCAGAGGGGTCTATTTTAGGACCTACAAAATTAAAAATTTCTAGGACCTCCACTCTTCCCTCAATTCCAGAAGAAAAATAATCTTCCCTCCTGGCAATCATCCTCTCACTTTTACAGGCCTACCTCACACCGCTCATACAAGAGCCACTCTAAGACTGATCCCAACCTGCTTTTGCCATTTCATGTCATTTATTCAGGATCTAATCCAAGATGGATCCCAGTCTGCCTCCTTTGATGTGGACAACATCCGTGAATGGGTGACTGAGCTAGCCTGGCATGGCATCCTTTGTGATTACACCCCTTACGAATTCACCCTTTACTCCTTTTTTCCACTATGTGTTCTCTTAGCCCCTCCACCCTTACAGTTTTCCTCTTCCTGTTTCTANTTTTTCCACTATGTGTTCTCTTAGCCCCTCCACCCTTACAGTTTTCCTCTTCCTGTTTCTATGGCTCTGGACATTGACACATATTTCTGTTTCACCATGCACCATGCTTCACCATAGACACATCATTAAAAAACTTACTCCCATGATGGCCCCATGGCTCACTTGGGAGAGTGCAGCACTGGTAGCACCGAGGCTGTGGGTTTGGATCCTATATAGGGATGGCCAGTGCACTCACTGGCTGAGCATGGTGCGGACCACACTGTGCCAAGGGTTGAGATCCCTTTACTGGCCAGAAAACAAACAAACAAGCAAAAAAAAAAAAAAAAAACTTACTCCCACCTAGCCAAGCTGACATCCTGTCTGGCTCCCTCAACCCCGACACCCATCCCAAATAGACTCCAAAGTTATACAGCTCCACAATGCCACCCGCCATTTACTTAATTATATGTCCCCCTCGTTAGCAAGAGAATGTTGGCTTTGCCTACAATCAACCTTCCCCCAATATCAGGCTACACCCATATCTAATTTCAACCTGTCTAATTGGCATACAGACAACCATACCTCAGTCCTCTTGGGTGTGGTGGCTGCCCACATCACTTTAACTCAGCTGGTAGGGTATTGTCTAACAAATCTTACTGGCAACATAGAAGTGGGCAATCTTACAGTAAAAGATTGCAACCAGAACATTCCAAAGGACAACACAAACATCACCTACAGCCCCAGGAAGGGAACTTTGTTTGTGGACCATTTTCATATCAATGCCTCCAAAAAAATACTGGGTGGGAACTTGTGCCCTACCAATTTTAACAACCCAAACTAACATTTTTCCTGGTAGCCAAATTTTAGAGATCCCTCTTATGGCTCATACCCAAGTAAAACAAGCTATTCAGGTCATTACCCTGCTCGTTGGGCTCAGTATAGTGGCAGGAGTAGAAACAGGAGTGGGAAACATAGATACCTCAACAGCTTACTATCATAAAACAACCCAAAAGATGGCTGAGGGAAATGAACAGGAAGCCCAAACTATTATAGCCCTCCAAGACCAGTTAGACACCCTAGCAGAAGTCATCTTACAAAACAGGTGAGGGTTAGACCTGTTAACAGCAGACAAGGGAAGTCTCTGTCTATTCTTAGGAGAAGAATGCTGCTTTTATAACAGTAAATCTGGCATCATTGGAAATACGGCCCAACAACTTCATCACCAAATGGCAAAAAGGAGACAGGCTGCCACTAATTTTGGGGAAGGTTGGAGTGTGCTTTGGAAATGGACCCCTTGGCTAATGCCCCTGGTGGGACCCCTTACCATGCTGGGACTTCTCCTGCTGTTTGGCCCCTGCCTTTTCTGGTGTTTTTCCAATTTTTGCAGGACAGCATACAGGCCTTTGCAAACCAAAAGGCAACCAAATTCTTCATGGAACATGAATATCAACCTCTCCAAACCAACCATCTCCCTTTAGAAGACCTTGCCCCACAATAACACAACATTTTTTGTGTGGCCAGATTTTTCCTCTTTGCCCACCTTCAGCAGGAAGTAGCTTCAGAAGAATTAGATCCTTGCTCCTATCTCCTTTTCTTTATACTGAAAAGGCAGGAATGATGGATCTAAGATGCAACTGGAACCATCCTGGACACGACTGGCATCATCTTAGCATGACTAACACCATCTTGGAGGTAGCTGGCACCATACTGAGTACAAAATGGCCACCAGTATTTACTTTACAAGAAACCTCATGGTTTCTGAGACAAAGAACGCTTCTACTTCTGCATAGAGGTAACCTCCCATCTTGGTTACATCAACCTTACCCTCCACACCAGCACCAATCATCAGCCTTATCCTCCACACCAGCACCTCCTCCCCCTCTCTGCCTGCATTTTCACACACACCAACCCATGTAAGCTCTCTCACTCCCTTTAGACGCTACTGCATGCAATTTTCAGCACAGCCTGGCAGATTTTCTTCCTTTAATAAAGCTTGATCAGTACCCAGAGATTTGGCTCACTTTCTTTCAAACTGGTCATGTCTGGTCTGTGTCTATACATGATTAGAATGTACTGCTGTTTTTGCCTTGCTCCACCACGCTCAGAGTGACCTGGTCTACTGTTGAAGTTCTGTGAAATTTCTTATGGTCAACAAGAGAACACCTAGCAGTTAGAGCTATACTAGCTCATACTAATGCCCAGGCATAGCTGATACTAGCTGGCCAGTCTATGGATATCATAGGCTGATTTTCTCTTTCGTGGTAATGATGGAAAGTGTACTAGTCATGACTAAATTTTTCTCCTCTACAAATCTCATGAAATGAGAAAAAACATAAATAGGTTGACAATGATCAGGTCCATAACAACCTTCAACAGCAGCAAATGTTGTCATCAAAATGAGAAAATGCAAGGGATTATCTCATGAAATGAGAAAAAACATAAATAGGTTGACAATGATCAGGTCCATAACAACCTTCAGCAGCAGCAAATGTTGTCATCAAAATGAGAAAATGCAAGGGATTACCTGTGATCAGGGAGAGGGAGCGGGGAAAGGAGGAATTGTTAAAAGGATATGAAAATCAACTACATTGTATATTGATAAAATAAAATGAAAAATAAAAGGTAAAATTATTATACTGGAATTTCAGCCAATTAATAAAAAAATTATGCTTTCTTGATTTACAGAAAAAAAAAGAAAGAAAGAAATAGACTAAAAGTCATTAAGTCATTGAAATAAAAAAATTACAGTATCTATATAAAGGCAATTGACTATTTTGCCTTTTTATAAATGTAAAAGTGAACTGGGCCAAGCATCTAGCATTTGAACAAGTACACCTGAAGTACTATTAAAGGCTTCACTGTTCAGATATTTGCCCAGATAATGGGTTTGCACCCCCATGCATTGACAATATAAAGAGAAAAGCCATTTGCAAATGAAGGAAAGAGCACTTTAAAATCTAGCCACATGTGGTAGAGCTAAAATTTATTCAGGAAAAGTCTGTATGTGGATGATTTTAGGACTAAAATGTGAAGAAGTAAAATTGGCCATAAAACATACTAAAATGTTTAGGTTCTAATCGCACATTTAAATATTAATATTCATAATATTCTATGAAATTATACAAAGAGCACTTTAAAACTGAACCAAGTTCACAAGGGCAGTGAAAGCAAAAAACAAACAGCTGGGTCACTTTAATATTATCTGGTGAGTAGAAGAGATAATGGAAAGTAATCACTTGAAATCTTTGCAAAATTTGCATTAGAGAAACTTAAGATGGTTGTGCCACACTGAGAAGAAAATCATGTAGCATTAAATTTATCAACCAGTTGTCAATTACTCCCATACATTCTCTGTATTATAATGTGAATGAAATGAAGAGAGGTGGATTTAGGAACTTGAAGTGAGCACAGAAGAGGACAAGTTGAAGTGCCTTGGGGAAGCAAATTCTCTTCAGGAAGTTCTTGTGAATTAGCAGAAGAAACAAGGCTGGAAGACAACTGTATTATAAATGCATGTTTGAAAGCATCTTGTGGTACTTCGGACTTTGTTTTCTTTCCTATTTATGTTAAGATATCAGTGTTAAAAGATTTCTGTTTCATTTGTTTCTTTCTTCTATTAGCAAACTGTAAACATTCTTCTAGCGAATTGGAAAGTTCTTTCAATTACAAATCATTTAAGTTAAATCAGAATTACAGAGTTTAAACAGTTTATTGTAACCAAATTTCTTATGCTCCAAATATAAACATACACAGTTTTATATGTTAAAACTATGTATAGTTAAATATACATTGTTTTATCATTAACTATACATATATGTGTTTTGTATTTGTATTGAGAAATATACAAATATATGCTTGTGTGGTTTTGTGAATATGTATGTATGTGAATGTGTGTGTCTAAAATGAGCATTAATCTAACTCATACCTCATGTTTTTATGTTTCTTATTTGGTCAATATCACTCTACTGTGTTATGTTACTGCCTAATTATAGAGTTTTTGAGTTTTTAGCAACAGATACCTGAGAGGAACTTTGTCTGAGAGAACTGCAAAGGCTGATTTTCTTTTGATGAAAAACATTTTAGCAGACTACTTCCCTGAGTAGGTTATGGAATGGAACAAAGATTTTCTATACTCATTAACTAGGTTGTCCCCCAAATAAGATCATAGCATACTGTAACCTTCCTCAGTTCACCATAGTTTCCCCTGCTTAGTATCTGGTGTTTTAACACACATTTTTTAAAGGTCTTTTTGACTTCAGTAGGGTTTGCTTTCTGGCAAAAAGCTGGCATGCCTAGATTAATTCAACATCTTGGCCAAAAACAGTAACCTGTTTTTAAACTTCATTGTTAAATGAAAATTGGCCATAAGCAATCCAAACAATTAAAAAAAAATAAACGACTCATTCGTTTTTGCCATATTAATATCCTAATTTTACATATGTGGCTACAGCCAAAAACTTTAGGAAGCTATCCATTTCAAATTCTTTGTAAAATGGTTGTAGCCATTTTCATAATATGATGATGATGTTAGGTAGCAAATATACACAAAAACACACATTTACCATGTGCCAGGTACTGTTCTATATACTTTCCATATATTAACTAGCTTAAACATCACAACAAAACTTATAGATATATTGGAAACTAAAGTTAAATCACATTGGTGATTGACAGAATCAGGAATCAAACCCAAGTGGACTTACTCCAGAAATAATGATTTAAGCCCCATTTATTCTGCCCTTCATTATATATACATGATACTAATCCCTAAACCTTATTGTCTCACTGTGGAATATACTAACAAGCATATGTACTTCACAGGGCCTGGTTTTCCAAAGACTTGCAGTTTCAAATACTGACCTTGCAAGGACAGGAAATTTCCCTCAGTCTATAAGTCTCTGTTGCAAGATAAGGATTGTAGTACAGCAGATTGCTGGCTCAAAGACAGACTAGTTACTGATTGTTATGTAAAGATACTGAGAAATTGCTGTTAAGAAGGAATGTTTGCTAAGATCAAACTGTTGTTGATAGGACCACTTAATTGTCTACTGGAATGTCATCTGGTTTGTTTCACTAAAAGTTACCAGCCTATACTGTTAAACTATAACCCCACCAATGTCTCTTCCTGCAACTTTCTGGTCTGGAAAATAAATGCAGGAAGAGAACCTCAATTTGGCGTTAATTTCCCAAGGAAGGGCTGCCTCTCACTGGAGGGTGCCTGGGAAGTTAACCTTTTTGGGGCTTCTCACTGCTCGAAAAAGATGGGCTTTGAGTAATCCTTTGCATCTCTGTCACCCAGGAAAAGTGGGGTGACAAATCTGTGGGGGGCAAAGCAATGCAAAGCAACATCTCACCTTATCCTCTTGAAATGGGACAGACCCCAGTGTTCCCCCAAACCCCTTAGCTATTCCTGCAGTTCCAGCCAGAGCAGGCCTCAGCTGCAGGGAGGGAGGCAGGGAATAAGGAAATCTGCTTGACCAAACAAGATGGGCTGAATTTCCAATAGCAGAAATAAAGTCTGGTTAGCAATAAGATAAGAATTAAGTTAGTTAAACATGTACTTTCCATAGCCTAAACTGGATTTTAAGGCTACAAGATGTTTGTTCCTTAACTGAATGACAATCTAAAGATGTTTTTGCAGACCTCTTGCAGCTACAAGCCTTCTTTGAAGCTCACACACCCTGTATCCTATGGAGCCATGGAAAATATCAATCAAGATACCAGGAATAGTCGTGTTGACTTCACCCCAAACAATCAACTTTCCACATGGTTCTGGGACTTCCGTCTCATGATTCTGCTCTATAAATGCTTGTGATTTTAAGCTATCGGGGAGTATGAGGTCTTTAAGCTTCTCTAGCATTTTTGAGCCCCTTTGATTTGGCACTCAAATAAATGCTGATCTTTATCACTGCAAACTTTGATGTGAGAGACTTCTTAGTCTTTGGGTGGCGGACAATGAATAACAGTCTCCTTACTGTATATGGTAAGAAAAATTTTCTAACACCCAGCAATGTACTAAATATAAATTAACACATTTTATGCATCAAAATTTTAGATATTTTAGGTTTGAATTTTTATTACTAAAATTTAGTGGGACATAAATATATAAATATATGTGTGTGTGTGTTCTGTGTGCTTGAGAAAAAAAATAAAAAATAAAAAATAAAATAATCAATAAACTATTTTACTTAAATATTTCACAAACTAGTGAATGAAAAAATCTAAATCTATATAACAGTTCATTTATTTTCCCTATATTCTTGCTGAGAAAATAATATAAATTATAAATATTGTAATCATAAATTGCATAATTATAATTTATAAGTTATAAATCTACATGATACAAATATAATTTTGACATTCACATTCAACTGTAACTATTTTCCAGGAAAAAGGGTGGTTTTTGATTAGTACATGCTTATAAACTTCCCAAACTGTGTTTATGTTGAATTCCTTTAGTGGAATTAACTTAATACCTGTTTGTAATTATCCACATGGCAATAATTTTTAAATAAAATATTTTTCTAGGGTGAGTTTGGATTGAGCTTTTGGTGTGTGAGTAATAATTTGTGCATTCATTACATGAGTTGGTTACTCATCAGCATAAATCCATGATTTTTAAAATACACTTTCACTACACTGTTATCTAGCTAGCTAGCTGTTATCTACAGGCTTAAAGCACAAGCCAATACTGAAACCCTCTGTTTCAACAGATGAAAATGTCAATAATTGAGAAAAATATCTGCATAATTCAGCATCCCAAATATCATTTTAGCAATCTCACGTTTCACTGTCTGAAGAACAAACATAAAATTAATCAAAAGCCAAAAAAAGAAAATGGGATAAATTTTTGCTTCAATTACAAGTTCATATGACCTTTTCTTTCCTATTAATGAAAGAATTTGGTATTGAGATTAACATATTAAAATATGTTAGGAGAAAGTAGTTGTTTAAATGGGAGATAATGAAACAAACTGTTTCTAGAAAGCTTTTGTACAAAATGCTTTCAAAGAGATGCTGCTTTCTGATGGCAGGGGACTGACCTAATTAAGATGCCTAACTAGACTGAATGCCTATATACTCTCATTTCCAGTCTGAATTCTCTAAATGATTTCATGTGATGGCAGTTAGGAAAATATAAAGACCACAAGGGGATTGATCTTGTGACCTCAGCTTCATTAGTTGAATGCATTTAATGAACTGAGTTAGCAGGGTCTTAGGAATGGCTGAGACACTTGTCAACATGACTCATCAGTCCATGTACAGACATTTTTCACCATGATAAAAGGAAAAGCTACTTCAGTGATTATGGCCTTGAGTATAAAAAGGGTAGATCATCTCTGCCTCTTCCACTTTATTTTTAGATGTGTTTGAAACTTCACCAATACCCTCTGGTCTTTTTTTCAGTCAATTCTTATCTCATTATTTCATAAATCAGAAAAGTGTAGCCTTTAGTAACCCATATAATGGAGTATAGACATTAAAGTAGAGTGTTTTATCAGTTCTTTTAGCATTCTTTATTCATATAATGTAACATTATACAAGTTTTGCTGTCCTCATTTTGATGTTTAAGCATTAAAAAGATTGTTTTACACTATCGTCAAAATATTATTGATGATAAAATCAAGTTATTCTATATATGTCATTATGAGATACTTTTTCAAGTACAATACCAAAATCTCAAATGCCTTGAAATGTCTCATGTAACAAATGAGATAGAGTCATTGACAGATGGTAAAAATATTGACTATTTAGAAATTTAAATTCCTGTTTGTTGTAATGAAAATCAGCTATATAGTATTAGTTGGCTATTAGCAAAATACAGACCTAGGATCTCACCAATTTCAAAGGTTCCTGACAGCTTATATCTAACTTTTAAGCGCACTTTTAGGTTTTGAATTGTTTGGGTATACAAGTAACATCCTACAGGATCTCCTAATTCCCAGACAGCACTTCGTACTTCAATTGTATAGTAGCAAACCTAATTCTCTTTGACATCAGGGTCAATCTCCTCAGCAAGTTCAGTAACTCCCTTCTTTGCCTGTTAATTCAATAGCATGAGAATCCCCAAAACTCTAAGTGGCAGTTTCGACTTCTAGTTCAAGGGAATTATTTTTCTATTCCCTGGTCAAATATTCTTTTCTTTGTAGCAAAGACCTCTAGACCAGTGAAGCCTAATGTGGTGGGGGGGAGAAAGGAAATATTTTGTTAGAGAATTGCTAGGAATAATAGCGAAAGGAGCTACTGCAGTACCCATGAATAGCTGGGCATAGTACTTTCCTCCTTCAGTAAATGGTTTCCAGTTATATTAGGTGGCCATAAATTTTCACATCACTATGTTCTTTTCCCTTGGTTCAGATGAGTTGACACATATGGGCACTGCCAGAGGGAAGACAGGTAGTCTCCCTAAAAGACAAAACTAACACATTTTTCCATTGAAATGGTTATAGTTTCAGAGCTCTCGCTGTATTTCTTTTTATTCACTAAGGATAATGTCTACTCCTCAAACTGCATTATTTGGATAAAGATGGAAAGTGAACATTTTTACTCAGGATAACTAAAAACAGTCATTACAGGCTGTGGCAGGAACTCATATCCAACCAAAGTTGACTTATGCTGCCCAATACACTTTATCCCTTCAGACTTGGGGTTTGAGAGTCAGATTGCTAACTTCTAACTTGTCATCTTAGACATTATTTCTTATGGTGCCGCAGATCTTTCTGAGGAAGTGTCATACCACTGCAGCTTCTTGGGTGGAGGTATAACCCTGAATGTCACTCTAAAGACAGAGACTAGAGACAAATGTCAACACTATATAGATGAGATGGGAAATCTTCAGCTGCCTGGAATAGAAGTACAGGTTCAGTTATCTACTACAGAGGAGTGTGTTGTTTCAATTCATGCATGTACTGCATGATTCATTTAGGGTAGATAGCATAGTTTTGCACCCATTAGTCCACCCCTTCTCCTCCTCCAGGTTAGCCTCTGGTAACCATTAACAATTCTACGAGAACCATTTTATTTTATTTTTTTCTTTTAAAAACTACATATGAGTGAGATCATGTGGTATTTGTTTTTCTGCACCTGATTTATGTCAGTTTTCAAAGATAATATGAAATGAACCACACCAATATTTTGAACTGTGGAGCACAGCTGACTCTGGCAGGAAGGACAGAAGAAGAAAATCAAAGATTTTCTTGAAACAGGTATGAATGAGGGACTATTGGCCTTGGCGTCCACAGGAAGCCTGAAGCAGCTGAGTTATATGGATGCAGAAACTTTAGTCAGTCCTCATTGTCCCTCCCATTTTGGTAACAAGACATCGATGCACGTGCTGACATTATCACTCCCTCTGGTGATGGCCTTGAAGACTGTTCTTCCTTCCAGGAAGGGCTGGATGTCCTTTGTTTATGTATCTGGCTCTCTTCCTTCTAGCCAAACTATGGAACTGAGCATCCTCCATGTGCTCCATGTTTGTGTTGACATTTCTCTAGGTCCCAGACACTCAGGCTCCTCCTGCCCAGGTTTAGGGGGTCAGTATCAGGGATCCAGTTCTTTAGCTCATATTGGTCCATGGTGCACCAGAAGCTCTACCACATCTGGATATTTTCATAGGACAGCTTTGTGCAGGACAGTGTATTAGGTAGCTAGGCTTTCAAAGGGCTCCTGCTACTCAGAGGTCCTGGAGCCCAGAATCGCCCTTACCAGCTGTTGGAGCTTGAAAGGATCCTCCAAGAGCCTCTATGTCAGAAAGGTCATGTTGGTAGTTCTGTGCATCCTGTGTGTGTGTGGGAGGAAGGGTATTGGGCCTTAAAAACTAACGCCACCTTAAGTGACATTACAAGGGCGCCAGGAGGAAGTAGGGTGGGAGTGTCTGCGGGAACCTTGCCTTAGCCCTTATTGGCCAAATACGCGCTTCCGCGCTCGTGAACGCTGCGTGATTGCAATAGCTAGGCATTGAGACAGGATGCATGCTCTTGACCTTTAAGCTGATAGGATTATGTTAAAACCTTCCCCCCCCCATCCGCCTATAAAAGCAAGTGCTTGTGTGATAATAAATAGAACTGCTCGACAGAACCCCCGCCACATCTGAGTGTCCTTTAACGGACTTGTTGGGGCCAGCGGCTGTGCTCACCTCTCTTCACGGTTCTCTTCCCCCCATCTCCTTCCAACGGGGACCAGAGGGAAAGAGGAATCTGGGCAATTTGCTCGCCCACCAGAAGGAACACCAAGGGAGAGACTGATAGCGAGGCAAGGGTGTTCAGGTCAGCTGGCGGCAGACCCGACAGAAGGGTGGTTCATTATTCAGCTGCCTGTCTCCAATAGCCTTACCACTGTGCTACCCAAGGGGAAAAGACTACCTGATCTCTTGCTGGTACCTGGGACCTGTCCTTCTGCACAGGGATGATGTAGGATTCTTTTTGGCTTTTCTTTTTTTTCTTTTGTTTTTTTTCTTTCCTTTACTTGCTCCTTTCCTTCTGTTCCCCACTAAATTTCCATTTAAAGTTCAGTTTCGCATCTGCATTTAAGTGCCACTCTGCATTTAGGAATTTACTGCCTTACCCCAGAATTCTTTACAGTATGTGACTATTTGCATTGCAAAGAGTTTTCAGAAAATTGACTAGCCATTAACACTACCTATAAAAAAATGTTTAAAGTTTTAGCATTTCCATAAAGAAAGTTATCTATCTTGTATTTTGATTGGGTTATATTTACTCTTTTGAGAAAAAAGAATTGCATTTTTAAAAAGTAAACAAAAGCAGCTTTTGCAAAATTTAATAACATTAATAAAAAATTTTGGAAGATAGAATTTGATATTCCTATAAATGATAAATAGGCTTATTATTATAATCCTAAAATATCATCATATAGATGTATTATTTAGAATACATAATAAGTATTTTTCATATTCTGGTTTCTTTTCTATAATGCCACATAACATGTACTGTCCTGTGAGTCTGTCCTTTCAGAGGATCTTATCTCTTGTTAGTTTTCAAGGATTTCCAGATTCACAGCAGCTGCCTTTTTACTACAAGTTTTATGACTCTAAAACCATTAGAAGAACATCAATGCTTCCCTAAATTGGTTTTTCAGGGAAAATGCAATATGTTTGATGAATTAAAATAAAAAAATGAAAACATAACAGCATATTGGATTACTTGTTAATTTTTTCTTTCTCAAGTGTTTTATATGGAAGGGGATTGATTTGTGGAGTACATTTTCAAACCAATTTCACCTTTGTTTCTGGAAAAACTACATTTTGTCCTAGAAAGCTATTGACATTTCATCAGAGGAAATAGATTCAGAATTGCTGCCCAGTAAAATCTTGCTTAGCGATAGTTCTCTATCTTTCCACCAAAGACAATGCAATTGACCTTGGGTCGGAGGATAAAAAGCTGCCATTATGAAATGACAGAATAACTGGTTCTCTTTGTCTGCTAAGTTTTTGGCATCACAGAGGTCTTTGAGTCAAGCTCTCACATAGAGGACAAGCCAATGCAATAACCACAACCACCTCCATTATACAATTACTTTATCTTTGTCAATTTAAATTGACTTAGTGCTTAGGTTTATGAGAAGCAAAAACAGAACTTCAAACACATTCAAACACATCCCTCATAAACATGAATGGAATAGGACTTACAAGTATCCTGCCATCTGAAAACGTCACAAGTCAATTTCATATACCCGAAATTGTTTATCTTTGGGCCCTGCCTCACTTAAAAATAAGAGGTCAGATCCATTTAAATTATAATAACTTCACAATAGCAATTCAAAAATAACCCATTAACTGTCTCTTTTCAAATAATTATGTGAAGTAAAATTCTTAAATAGAAAACATGAAACATCAAGTAACAGCTCTTTCAGAGGGAGAATTTTTTTTTTAAATACAGTTATTTCTATCATTGCTTTATATTAAACAATGTATTAGTCCATTTCTGTAGCTTACAACTAACTACTCGGAACTGGGTGATTCCTAAGAAAATGAGATTTATTGCTCACAGTTTTAGAGGCTGGGAATTCCACAGTGCAGGGAACATATCTGGTGAGGGTCATGGTGGTAGCAGCAGTGACCCAAGGGTTTCACATGGCAGAAAATGGCGGAGCAGAGAAAGATAGTTCCTCATCCACTCTCCTTTCAAAGCCCTCAGAACCACACCCTGGCAACCATTATTTTTCCATTCACTGTGGCATGGCCTTACAATCTAATCACCTCTTCACAGCCCCACTTTTCAGTTACCATAATAGGATTTCCCACCCTCAACAGTTACAGTGGGTATTAAGCCTCAGTGAGGGTGGGTGGGGAGGGTATCCAATCTACAGCAAACAATAAGGATCATGCAAAGATCTTGAAAGTTTGTATGGCTATTTTTAGGAAAATATAGATGTAAGATAATCTCATGGGAAAATTCACATCAGAGAGATAAATGAGAATGTTTGGAGCAGAGGATGTGGGTATACTTTCCACTTACTCTTTGGAGTCTGTTGAGTTTAGCTAGATTTAAGGACACTGTTACAGATATTAAAGATAGAAATGGGTCCTGGTTCTCATTTTTACTCTGTCATCAATCAGTTGTATGATCACGCACAGGCCACTTATTTCTCTGATGTTTTGTGTTTCGACCATTACAATGGGAGAGTTAAGCTCTATTTTTTTTCCCAGAAGATCCTTTTTTACTCTGTCATCAATCAGTTGTATGATCACGCACAGGCCACTTATTTCTCTGATGTTTTGCGTTTCGACCATTACAATGGGAGAGTTAAGCTCTATTTTTTTTCCCAGAAGATCCTTTTAGTTATAATTATGCCATTACTTACTTTATTCCTGTCATATGAAGTCATTTCTATCAAAAGTTCTGGGTTTGTTTTATTTGAAAAATGTATACCATTTGAGTCATCATGTAAAAAATTATCTGAACAGAATATTGATATTAAATTTAGCATTTTTACCATGCATCAGGGACCCCACTTATGCTCATAGCTGGCAGTTTTGGTGGCAGAATTTTGAAACTCTACTTTGTATCCATTTTCTACCCAATGAGATGGCTTAGTATATTGTGGTAGGCAGAAAAATGGCCTCCCCAAAATGCCCATGTCCTAATCCCAGAAATCTGTGAATATGTTTTTGACTTTACACGTCAAAACAGCCTTTCAGATGTGCTCTTCAGAGGGGAGATATTGTGGGTTACTGATGAGGGACCAGTGTCACTAAAAGGGTCCTTATAAGTGAAAGAAGGCATCAGGAGGGTTGGAGAAGGATAAACGCAAATGGAAGCAGAGGTAAGAGTGCTTCATCCTCATTAGGAAAACTAATGTACAGACTGTAAATTTCTAATACATATCTAATGAGCATTTTAAAATTTAAGAATTGAAAGAGACCAATAAATATCCTAAAAAATTAATGGTTGGAAATTTTTTGAAATGGAAGGAACAAGTCTTTCAATTGAAGAACACATTGTTGCAAGCTGAATTTTTTAAATGGTTTACTCAAATCACAATGAAACTGTCTTGTATTAAGAAGAAAATGCTGAAACTTACTGCTTTGACTATTAATTATGATCTTCTCTTCTGGAACATTCTTGACTAATCTCACCAAGACTCCACTCACTATTCCCGGGGCATTCACAGCACTAATCTAATATGATTCGCCCAGTTCTGTATGTACAAACCTACATTCATGTGTGATACTTTGACTCAAACTGGTCTCATCAAATACTTCACCAGAAATTTTAAGTTGTGGCTAAGATTCTGGTCTATTTTTTTTTTCTCTGAAGAATTGAGAAAATGTACACTCAGGAGTGACTAGAGGCTTTATTTCTAGCCATATGAACTCAAGAACAGAGAAAAATAGTTTTCAGTAGGATATAAATAAAGTAGGAATAGGTAGCAGTAGAAATAAAAAATATTGCCAATATATTAAATGATAGACTACCTGATTCTAGCTAGCTCAAAGACCTCCTGAAAACACACTAGTTTATAAGAAAGAATACTTTCTACATGTGATTGTTCAAACTGAGTAAAAGAATTAGGGAAAATAAATGGTTTTAAAATATATTTTTAAAACTTTTCATACATGTTTTATATTTATGGAAGTTTGTGTAGTAAAATGTTAAAAGAATTAAGGTTATAAAAGTGTTATTTTTTTTAGGCAAATAAAAAATCAAACAAACATAATACAGTGAGGGTCCTTTTAATTAAAAGTTGATGTAAGCAGTAAAAGTTCAAGCAATTGATATTCATCAACTCTTTACATAAAGTGCCTCATTGGTAATATGAACACAAATTGATAAAACAAAAAGACTCTAAAAGATTTAAATATATTCCCTGGGTTTAAAAAGTTTCAATAAGAAAACAGATCTAGAAATTTTAAATAATATAATCTCTAAAGTTAAATTTATAAACATGAGTATATTAATTTCTGTAAAACCCACAAATGAAAAATGAGTTGCCTTCAAACATCTTAGAATTATTTAACAAAATAAAATTTTGTATTATTATGTTTATTTATAATGTTTATTTATAATGTTTATTTCAAACATCTTAGAATTATTTAACAAAATAAAATTTTGTATTATTATGTTTATTTATAATGTTGGTATAATCATCTTAACATTGAAAAATGTGTTTTTAAAATGTTAAACCTATTTTTTTTAAATCATTTCTTACTAAATTAAGGGAAGGGTAATTTTTGAACATGAGATGAATCTGTGAATCTGTGAATGTTCAGTTTTCTTGCATAAATTATTTTTTTTCCCCATCAAATTGCACTTACTTGTACCATTTGGGTATTTTACCACCTAACAATGTTTGTCTTCTATAAATCAGGATGAATTTAAAAGAGACATACATTTTATTGTTTTTTCTAATATTATGAAAAGAAAAATAATCGTGTATTTTTCACTTAAGGTAAAATGTTAGGAGGAACTCATAGCCTATATGGTTGATTACCCCAATTAAGCACAAGAACTGAATTTTCCTGGAAACCATCAGTAGTGTTTTTTATATATTACCTAATGTTACCAACTCTGCAGAGGGTCATGCAAATATTATTCCCATTTTATAGTTAAGGAACATCAAGGACCTTCAGAGATTAGGAATATAAATGCATAAAGAATGGCCTATAAGACAACAAGGGCAGTTGCAGTACAAGAGAGTGCAAGCTTGGGCCGGCCTGGTGGCGCACTGCTACAGTGCACCACTTGGGAGCATGGTGGTGCTCCCACCGAGGGTTTGGATCCCACATACAGACCGGTTCCCGCTCACTGGCTGAGCGAGGTGCGGCCGCAACACCGAGGTTTGCGATCCCGTTGCCGGTCCCGGTCCGGTACGGGCGCGACACCGAGGGTTGCGATCCGTTGCCGGACACGAAAAAAGACAAAAAGGAAAAAAAAAAAAAGAGAGAGTGCAAGCTTCATTTAAAATAATTCAAAATTTAGTGATGCTAAATATTAGCTGAATTTATTCACTGATCTACTGCTTGGTATCATCTATCACATAGTAAGTAAACAATGTGTCCAAAGATCTATTTAAAAAGTTCTCAGAGCAAAGCCTGCCTTCCTTTGAATCATGAGATGAAATGTTGCACTGAGATTACACCAAAACCAACCCGTTTCTGTTCTGGCAGGGCACATCTGGAAAGGGACATTTCTACATAAGTCTTTGAAGAGAGCTAACAGTAGTATCCTTCCTTATTCTACTCTTGCATCTCTACAGTCCATATTCAATGCACTATCTAAGCCATTCCCAGTTGGGGTACAAACTTCTGACAAGTACCTTCTTTCCAAACTAGGTATATTCTTCATTTCTCCACTCAAATCTTGTATTTTCAACAATATCTGCCTAACCACCTTATTTAATGCTTTACCTTGCCCCACCTCTACAATCAGCATTTCACATCTCTCTCACCTTCCTTTACCTTTTAATTCACTTTTTCACGTGTTACATGTATTAGTCCATTTTTGTGTTGCTACAAAAGAATACCTGAAACTGGGTAATTTATAAAAAATGGAGGTTTATTTGGCTCACAGTTCTGGGACAATTGCATCTGGAGTGGGTCTCGGGCTGCTTCTACTCATGATAGAAACCAGCAAGCAGCTGGTGGGTACAAGCAGATTACATGGCAAGAGGAAGCAAGAGAAAAAGAGGGGAGGTGCCAGGGTCTTTTAAACAACCAGCTCTTGATAAGGAAACTGTGGTATATCTACACAATGGAATACTACTCTGCTATAAAAAGGAACAAAATACTACCATTCACAGCAACATGGATGGATGTAGAGAAAATTACATTAAGTGAAATAAACAAGGCGGAGAAAGAAAAATAACTTATGTTCTCACTTATTTGTGGGAGCTAAAAATATATAAATATATAAATATACCAAAAATAAATAAATGGGGTTGGGGGGAGAAGACAAAACAATCACAACAATTCCTTGAACTTGTTAAGACAAGTGAACAGAAATGATGTTGATGGGGGAGAAGGGGAAGAGGGAGGGAGGAAAGAGGAATTGGTAAAGGTACACAAAAATCAACTCCATTGTATGTCGATCAATTAGAATAAAATAAAGTAAATAAATAAAAATTAAGAAGTAAAAAACAAACAGCTCTCATAGGAGCTAATAGAATGAGAACTCACTTATCACTCCCCCCATCTAAGAAGAGCCTAATCCATTCATGAGGGATCCCCCCCCATGGCTCAAACAGCTTCCAACACTGCCACATTGGGGATCAGATTTCCACATGAGTGCTGGGAGGACAATACATCCAAACTCCATCATTACATAATGTACTTAATTATTACAAATACTTTTTAATACCTCCTTCCTCTAGAATGTCAGTTCTTTAAAAGCAGGGACCTTCATCTATTTTATTTACTGATGTATCTCAAGTGGCTAGAATGTTGCCTGGAATGTATGCAATACTCAATAAATGTTTATTGCATTCATGAATACTACTGGTCATGTTGTTTCCCTTTGCTCTGTAGAATTCTCTGGCCTGCCTGAAAGTCTCCCATTAGGAGTCTATTATTCTGATATTTCTATAAAGGGCCAGCATTCTAGGTAATATCCCATGGTATTCAGTCCCTCCTTCTAAAAATCTAGAAATATGACATTTTGAAATAAGTTCTTTCTGCAATTGTCGTTCGCCAAAGTTGTCATATGGAAGATTATATCACTTTTATAAGCTGTCATATAGGAAAACTGTATAACTTTGGTTAGGGACTGAAGTCCTGAAGTTATTTTTGTTTAAGTTCCTCATGCATCCATTTTGTAGAGCTCAGAAGTATATTTTGAACCTAGTAAGATTTATATAAATGTTAGTTATCCTTAGATATTGTTACCTGTTAAGTAAAACAATACACAACTTGGAGAGCTTTGGAAAAATTAAGTGAGATGATATTCACCAAATACATATTTCTAATCAAGTATTTGATCATTTTTTTTTTCTCTTCTCTCTGAGTTTTGTTGTCGGTTGAAAAACTCAATATGACATGAATTAAATGCTTGATCTTCCTTCTCTATTTAACCAACAAATATTCTGCACACTGAATTTTTTGGTTCTATTCTCTTTCTAGAATATTTTTAAATGGTACCATCAGTTTCTATGGGTTGTAATACTGTCTTAGCACAATGATAATGATTCCCAAAAAGAATAGGTACAGAATAGAATGTTCTTCTAAACCCAGGCCCACCATCCAACTTTGGACTCATATCTTCATATGGATTCTTCAAGGACCTCTCAAAGTTAACTTGTCCAAAAAGTATTTCTTGTTTTCTCACTCCAATTTTTCCTTCATCCAAATCTATTACCACTCCTCTAATTCAATCTTCCATATCTTAGTAGAGAACAGCACAGTCCACTTAGTTACTGAAGTTTGAAATCTAGGAATGACTCATAATTTTTCCATTCCCTTCATAACCATCCTTACATCTTATCATTCAATAACCCTTATCAATTTCATCTCCTAAGTACAGCGACACAATTGTCTCCTCCTCTTTTCTTCTCCACTTCCAACACCTGGTCTTAGCTACAATCATCTCTTACCTCTATTAATTTAACATCCTCTGAACTGGTTTATTCTTTCCTAGTCATTTATTCTCTAGTTTATAGAATAGTAATTCTTTTAAAAATGCATGTCTGATTGTAGCGCACTGTTTCTTAAAGCACTTCAATGGTTTTCCATTGCTCCTAGAATAAATGATAAACTCATTTCAATGGCTCTATTTATCTAATCTCTTTCCTGTCTCTTTTCTTATCTCTCCACTCTACTCACTCATGAGGGTTTTCAGTTTTCCACATGCACAACGTTCTTTCCTTCCTGAGAGCCTTTGCACATGTTGTTTTCTCAGCCTGTAATGATACTTTCCCCCAGTCCTCATGTGACCAGCCCCTAACTCCCTGGGTTTTGGGATAGTGTCATCTCTTCAGCAAGAGACCTTCCTCCACCAGCCAATCTAAAGTACCCCTTGCCTCTCCCACCCCCATTATTCTTCATCTCAGCCCTACATGGGTTTTCTTTAAAGCAGTAATTCAACATAAGACAATTCTGAAAGCAATAAATGTCAGGAAGCTCTTATGACCCCACATCACTGACAGCACTAAAGGGTCCAAAATGACACAAAACCAAAGTCTTGAATAAATCCATTAATCATGCTTTCCTGTGTCGTGATGCATGCAAAAATTGTCTTAATGATAGTGTGCCCATACATCCCAGTTTATACCTATTATCCAACCTAAATATTCAGAAGACCTCTTTTCACTCCCCAAATAAGTGGTTTAAATGATTTGACTCTCATTTAATACTCTCATAAGCACCATAGTTTCAGAAACAAAAGTAGGTTAAATCACCTTGTGTCCTCTCCTTTTCCACCACCCCATGAAACATATATATCGTATTCCCTGCTCCAGCTGCTTTTACCACCCATATCTAGGTTAACTCAAAGTGCAAACTGGCACTGAGAAATTTACCTTATTTCAGGAATTCACTCTTTGTGCATTAAGGGAAACCCTTCTTTACCAAAGATCAAGACCCAGGATCACAACTTTAGCCTTTATATAAATATGACCTTTGAAACCAATTTTTTAATGCTAGGTTATAGAGACTGAAATGATTTCTTTAAGCTGCAAGTCCTCCCATCCAGTGTCACATACAGTTGTAACCCTAGCACTATCATAATTTCTGTGACCTAACTGGATTCATGTGACTCTTGATGCTCCTAAATCATGACTCCTTTTTAAACTCCTTTGGTATGTGTGAGTGCTCCTGTGCCATGTCCTCACACACCACACAAGCTTCTCAATTATAGCTGTAGCTCTTCTTCCAAAAACCTTAGATTCTCTACACACTTCTATGACCTTAAGTCTCATTATATAAGTTGCTAGATCAGCTTCTGGGACCTCTGTTGTCATAGTTTGTCTGGTTTCCCCTGAAATACAAAGTACTTCAGTACTACTATTCTCTGAACAAATAAGACCCATTATAAGATCCTTATTTTCCTTATCTGAAGTTTCTCAATGTATTATCCCTCCTCCCCCAATAAAAAACAACTAAAACCTAAAACTCCTTTAAAATTAAAGTGTCTCTGGGAATCAGGATCAGAGAATTTGTTCACAATTCATTTAGATCCATTCTCAAATATGTAATTGCAAATACCTATTACTAATCTTTATCTATTAAATTATATATTTATCTATTTAAATATGTAGCTCCACCATGGTTACCATGGTGATTAAACGTTCTTTCTGCATATCATAGAGAACATGAGGAAGGACTCAGATGACACCATTTTGAAGAGAAATATTTAGGAGCTCAGCACTGCTGACATTAGCATTTAACACCAGCCACAGATGCTACAGTAATAGCTGTGACTTCTGTATGGTTCCAAGGCAGATACACCTTTACTCTTTATTATTTCCATTAAAAAAAATTATCTGTCCTCCCTTTATGGTCTCTACCATGGGCCAAATTCCTTAATCAGTCTACATTGCTTGATCAGTCTCTTTTTTACTGTTTTCTGTGCTAAAGGGTGATTTTTCTGAGGAAGCCATCATGACCACTGTTGGGAAAATAGAATAATTTAATCAGGCCCCCTTGCCTTAGGTCCAGTTGGGGGTGGTGTGGCACATTCTTTGTAAATAAGTTGTGTGTGGGTGGAGTTAGTGCACCTGCCGCTGTGCTGCCACTTGGCTGGCATTTTACTGCCTCGGGCATCTGCCTCGCATGGCTCTGCTCTAAAACCTATGTCTCCAAGGACCTTTTTTGTTGGTTACCTAGCTCATAGACCTGTGTGTGAGGGGTCTGGGGATTCAGTCTGGTGTGTGAAAGGCTTGTAACCCAGACTTTGAATGGGCTTGAGGGGTCTATGAGCTCCCGACCCAGCCCTAGCTTAACCACAAACTTCATCAGAGCAGTTCAAGTAGGTTTTCAGGTCTTCTGAGTCACCCCGGAAGGTCATCAAAGTTATAATCCACTCTCACAGTTCAAATGAGCACCTCATCCAAAACAAGATTTCTGTACCTAACTCTTCGTCTAATTAGGGCTGGGTCTGGTGCTCACAGACCCCTCAAGCCCATTCACAGACCTGTTCATAAACCCTTCACACACAAGTCTATGAGCTAGGTAACTGGCAAAAGGTCCTTGGAGCCATAGGTCAGAGGGCATGGCTATGCGGGATGGACGCCCAAGGCAGTAAACACCAGCCATGTGGTGGCACCATGCATGTGGATGAACTCCACCCACACACAACTTATTTACAGAGAATGCTCCACACCACTCCCCACTTGACCCAAGGCAAGGGAGCCTGATTAAATTATTCTGTTTTCCCAACACTCTTATTTTACTTACAATATTTCTTTTCTTATTCTATATGTCTGTGTATACATGCACAGGTAATCAAGGGGTAAACATTAAAATAGAGTTGTACCTTAATAAGAGTGTCACACTTGATTATTTCAATTTTTTAATTTACAATTTTTGTGTTTTTGAAAATTTCCTATGACGGGCATGCATTACTAATTTCATAAAAAGTCAAATAGAAACATTTCTAGAATAACTACAAATCAATTGTAATGGTGATGTCAGTGTGGCATAGTACATAGATATTTGGTCAAATGACAGTCTGGATTTTGCTATAATGTATTTTTTAAGATATGATTAATATTTAAATGAAGAAACTTTGAGGAAAGCAGATTACCCTCCATAATGTGGGTAAACTTCATCCAATCAGTTGCAGGCCTTGAGACAAAAAGACTGAGGTCACCTAGGAAGAGAGAATTTTACCAGTAGCCTTTCTTTGGGTTAAAGCTACGACATTAACTCTTCTCTGAGTCTCCAGCCCTCAGGTTGTGCTACAGATTTCTGTCTTGCTTGCCCCCACAATAATGTGAGCCAATTTCTTAAAGTAAATCTTTCTCTCTCTCTCCATATATAAATATATGCATACACACACACACACACACACACACACACATACACACACATATCTTCTTGTTTCTGTTTCTATGGAGAACCTTGATTAAAACATCAATAATGAAAAACTTAACATACAGATATTTTATATGTACACTTATGAAAAGATTAAAATAGAAATAGCATTAAAGAAAAGTAGAAGGTAAAAAGTCATAAAAATAAGGAGGTAATTAATTAATTCGATTAACTTAATTAACTAATCGCAGTAGCAAGAATGAGTTAAGAGTACAGACTGATTAGTGGAAATTTTTTTTTAAAAGCATTGCCTTGCCATTTGTTAACATGATGCAAGCTACTGCACTGCGGTTTCATTTGCTTTAAGGCCACTAATTAACTCTCACTGAAAATTCTGAGAAAGGTGATGACATAAGCACAGATTTGAAATTACTCTCCTAACATTTCCCAGAATGACCATAAAAATCAGGGGCGTAGAAAAACACGCATATGTAATTATTTTCCACTTATTTCGACAAACTGGATCTAGTTATAATATAAAGAATAAAAGATCGAAACAAATCACCCCAGGCCATTTTCAAAATACATTTTTTGATATTTGATAAAAGACCTCAAATAACTCTTATTTAGATTTGTAAAAAAAAAAAAAAAAAAAAAAAAAGTTTCATGGGAAAGATGAAGATCAATCCTTTTGAAGCCTTTCTCTAATCCTCCTATCGAGACATTTATTTCTATTGTACAGTTAAATTCTGCAAGGACAAGCAGCAGCCATACCAAAACAAGACTTGTGGAGCTGAGTGGATTTTCTCTGGGCTAGATTTCGAAAAGTGGGTTGAACTGCTTGAATACAGAGGCCTGGCTTACAAAAGGCTGAGTTTGGATGCAAATATAGCCCACTTGTTATACAGAAAACATTTCTGACTCCTTTTTTTTCCCCATTGCACAGAGCTTTTATTTAATGTGACTATTATAAAACAGTTGCATCTTTATGATAAAGAAAAGCTATCTGAAGTGGAGATTTTTCAGATGAATGTAAAACCAGTTCACTATTACTATCTAATTAGAAATAACTTTATGGGGTGAAAAGATGCCATCTCCATCCACAGAGAAGTAGTTCTCTCTAAATTTGGTGCCTAGAAAGACTGTCACAGAGATGCTCAGTATGTGGGGTCATAAATGTGCAGGTTTCAGAGATTTTTAACAAAGATGGAGGAAAATAACATAGACTGAAAAATAAAATAAAATACCCAGATTTAAATTACCTCTATTTAAATAATATTCTGTGATCACATTAGTTTTGGAAGGTTTAAAGTTGGCTGATAAGTCAAATAAACAAATAAATAACATAGACAAAAAAGATAATTGCTATTGCTATTGCTGTTAGACAGTAAAATTTCACTTACTCATACTGAATGTATCTGTTCAGAACCTGCACTTTAATTTAAGGTGTTAAAATTTTCATATTTTCTTCACAGCTGTAAAATATTGAAAGCCATGATTTATTAATTATGACAATATTAAGAACCAGATTGGATATTACTAGTGCATATGTAAATAGACTATGTCCAAATTTTATATTTAAGAAATAGAACATATTAAGATGTGAAAATAATGAGAATAAAAGTTAATTTCTATGGAGTATATATTCAAGATATTAATTATATCTGTTATAGAAAAATAAAAAGAAAACAAAAAGTTTTCAAAGTCTCTTTGAAATGATGATACATTTTACAAGCATTTCTGGGCACCTTCCACCAACCATCTCCATGAGCAGATATTAATTATATCTGTTATAGAAAAATAAAAAGAAAACAAAAAGTTTTCAAAGTCTCTTCGAAATGATGATACATTTTACAAGCATTTCTGGGCACCATCCACCAACCATCTCCATGAGTAGGGGAGAAAGGGTAGTTCTCAGAACCTGGATGGGAGGCTGAGGTTAATAACACACGTGTCCACTCATCTGGGTACATATGCTTTTAGAGAGGATTTCCTTCCACCCCGAAACCTTGAGTAAGTGCCTGCTCTGGAAAACTCTAACCCAGGTCCATACAAGGACAGAATTCTCAGAAATATACTTTTTGGATTCTTCTCCATGATGTGTAAGACACTTAGAAGGGTCTGATAGCAAAAGAAAACTCTGCACAGGTCATACTTCATCAATCGTTCATCCACACAGAAATTTTACCCATATTCAAGCCTCTTGGTAAAGGCAATAGCAACATGCTGCAATCACCTAATATGGTGTAAAGACCACTCAAATAGCTAAAGACTAATTCCTGCAAAAATGAGACTTGCAATCCCCTATCACACTTTTACCCATCCTGGAGGAATGCTTATTTCTTATCTCAGTCACAAAGCTCTTCCTAGCTCTATCAATAAAATTATTAAGTAATTTTAATAGTAAATATAAGTAGGTCTAACCATTATTAATATAACTATTTTAGATAATAGAGGAATAGGATATTAGAGAAAAATACATACAAAAGAAAAGAAAATATACATAGCTTTTTAAGTTTTACAGTACTCATTTCCTCAAACCTTTTGCAACAGGTCAAATGGTCAAATTTTGATATTTATAGCTTTTATCTTCTGCTACTTATTCCAAGACTAGAGTCCTCTGCAACCAAATTTCCCTCGTGAAAATGATGACAGTACCCAAGAGGGTAATATAATAATATGATTGCAACAACCTGGACCCCTGAGTGTGGAGCAGAGCTACTCACCAATCTGGAAAACTCAACTCAGTCTGTTAAGTAAGAAGAAAATAAATGTGAATTATTGAATTACACTAAACAGAAAGAACTCCACTACCTAAGTTTATGTCCTGGGTGTGCCACTGCCTAACTGAGCGATCTCAGAGGAGTTGAATCCAAGAAGTATATCTACCTTGTACAGATCTGGATTAGGGTTTCCCAATGCCAGAACTTGCTTAAGATTTGGGAGACAGAAAGGAAAAGGCCAATTTTCTTTTTGTAGCCAGAAGAGTAGGAACACATGACATTAACTTATTCCATGCTCTTTTTGCCTTTGTCTATAATTCACGTGGCAGGTAAAGAATTATAAACCAGACTTCAATTATTACAGAGGCTACAGTATTAGCAATCATGCCTGTATTGGGTTAGTGACATTTTCTACTACACACAAAAGTAATACTTGTACCTAAATAATCTTCAGGGTCCAGAACATGCTTAATCTCAATGTTAGATAGTAAACTAATTCCCACCACCCACCAATAGTCCTGCAGTAGTCAGAATAATAGTCCCACCCAAAGATGTCCATGTGAATAAATTTATTATATACTAAAGGAGGATTTAGGCTGCTGATGGAATTAAATTTGCTAATCGGATGACCTTGAATTAGGGAGATTTTCCAAGTGTGCCTAATGTAATAGCAAGGGTCCTCAAAAGTGGAAGATGGAGGCAGGGGTGCAGTCACAGGAAGAAAGACTTGAAGATGGTATCCTGCTGGCTTTAGGGGTAGAAGAATAGAGAATAAGAGAGTTTCAGTAGGATTTAGGAATTCAAGAGACACAAATTCACTAAAATCTGCCAAAGTATCCCAAGTCGAAGTCTTCCCAGTACATATCTGTCTTTTACCATAAAGCACCTCATGTTAACATACAAGAACAAGGATGCAAATTCAACCTGCCGTCAACTTCTCATAGGGCCAGACTTTTGGTAGGTTTCTTAGATGCATTATCCCTGAAGTTTCAAACAATAAAATTTTTGAAATGATCATAGAAACTCTTGAATTTATTACTCATAACATTAGAAATTTAAAGGAACTTACAGCTGTGAGTTTATCATTTTTTTCTGCCAAATTCTAAAGTTTGAAGCATCACCATAACATTCCATATTGTTACAGCTACTTTTCTAACACAGGATTCATCTGGCGCTTAATTCTGAGAAATCACAGGTAACACCTTAAGTAACAATTTTGCCAGTGAATGCCATATACTATTAGTTTCCCACTTTTTACTGGCAACAAGAATATTACTGCCTTCTATTCTATTAGAGCAAGAAGCAATTACCTGTTTTCATCATTAAGCTCATATCTCCCTAGAGCCACTGTATATTCAAGCATTGCATCACTTAGGATTTGGTTGGAAAAACAGAAGTCATTCTGTGCATTCTATTAATAAACATTTTGTTTGTTGTTTTCTCTTTTTATTTTTTATTATTTTTATTTGTGCATACTTATGGTGCACAGAGTTGATTATCAGAATTTGTGCACAGTATGTGATGATCAAATCAATATTAATAGCATATTCATCATTATAAGTTGTAACTACTTTTACAATTGTGTCTCTTACCCAATTACTCCTTATCCCCCGCTTCTCTCTTTCCACCTCTAGTAACTATATCTCTGTTCTTTCCATCTGAAATGGCCTGTCTTTTCCTTCCTTCCTTCCTTCCTTCCTTCCTTCCTTCCTTCCTTCCTTCCTTCCTTCCTTCCTTCCTGTTTCCTTTTTTCTTAGCTCCTATCAGGATCTAGTTCCTGGTATTATATGTTTATTAACAGAAAAATCAGAAGAGCTGGAAAAATGAATCTCAGGGAAGCTCCAGCAATGAAATCAACAAGAAATTCTAAAGCCCATGATTCTCAAGAGTTCACCATAAAACTGCTGTAATTATCAAGAATCTCTAGAAAGTTTCCTTCAAATAAATATTCCAACCAGCAACTGTAAAGTGGGTGCCTCTCAAAAAATCACCCGAAAGTTGCTTAAAACCTCATTTCTCACTTATCTGTCCATAACTGACTCAGAGAAAAAATGGCCCCCCATCTTTAATATCTTTCCCCCTTGGTGTCTACCTGAATCTCACTGGTTGACGCCAATCCAGAACCGTACATAGAAGGGTATTTCCAAAATGCAATCCACGTTCTTCTTCCACAGTGCGGAGATGAACGTTAAAAGGGTGGGTTTTCATGCCAAGTGAACAGCAGTTCGTTCAGCATGGTTATGAAAATAAATGTAAAGGTAAATAAATAAAAACTGTTGTACTGTAATCTAGATATAAAATTAAAATTTATTTCTTCAAGATAAAAGTTGGGGCAAGCATATACACATGAAAAGAAAGCAAATGTTATTATACTTATTTTACTCAACATTGAATTCAAGAGAAAACCATGAAACGAGAAAAATGAGCACTTTATAAGAATAAAAGTGAAAATCCAAAATGAAACTCTGACATGTATCTTTATGTATGTAATATGATAGCATCTAAATATATGATAAAAATAACCAGAACACATAATAGTGTGTTTATACACTAAGAATTATAAAAAAACAGAATAGTGATAAGACTTTAATTCACCCCATTAGACTATGACAGGTCAAGTGGTTAAAATATTGTACCTATAATTAATTAAGAGATTAAAAAATCATAAATATAGGAATCTACTATTTATATATTTCATCTTAATCTCTTAACACAAAGAATAGATTTTTTTCTTACCCACAAGGAATTTCCCACAATAATTCATTAACTATTTAAAAGAGGGGTAAATTGTATACTGTAATCAAAATGCAATGGTGTTTATAAACAATAATAAGAAACTAAGAACAAAAAGGTATTAATTCCTGGAAATTGTATCATCGGGCTACCTATCTCTTAGGGCAGAGAGAGAAAAAAAGCAAAAGTTGTAGCCTCTCTCAAAAATAACATTCATAAAACTGCTTCCTATAAGACCTTAAGCAATAATTTTAAAGAAATGTTTATAGGAAAAAGCAAGACCAAAAACTTACATTAGTAAGCAATAAAGATTAAAAATTAATAAATTGAAAATTCATCTTTAAAAGTTGTATAGAAAACAGTGAAAGCAAGGAAAAGAGAAGAAAGGAATTAAGAAAGACTACAAAAATTTATAAGCACTTGGATAACAGCTAATAAATAATTTCTGCAGCATATTTCTAAGTAGACTAAACAAGAGAAAGGTGAACAAACAGCACGTAGAAGTGGGGATGGGATATAACCTCACCGAGACAAAGGGAAGTAAGTAGTGTACTGAAATTGCCATCAGAGAAGGCATCTCTTAATTCTGTACAAATACAGTCAAATTTTAAAAGAGAAGCTATCGAATATGACTGCAGATGTGAGAGAAAACCTAATCAAAACAATTTGAGCAGAAAAAATTGATAAAAGAGCTAGCCACTAAAAAAGGATTCATCTGACAAATACTGAGAAAAGTGAGACATAGCCGTGAAAATGTCATTAAATTTATGCACACCCACTCTCGCACCTAGAGATTTACAGTGTCTCCACTATTTTTCTCCTCTTCTCTCTGGTTTTCTAATGATGTATTTTCAAATGCCTGCCTGAGATGGTCCAGCGTAAAGCACCCATTTCAGCTCATGTTACCCTCCTGTGCTTAACTATGACATGGACACACTTGCATGCTAAATATGTCTCAAGCACCCAGAAACGTTTCCAGATTAAGGCCCTGAACATCTTTTTTTTTTTTTTTACATTTGAGGAATTTGCCTAAATTCTTAGCTCGGAATATTCTTTCTTTTAATGATGATAATGGTTTAATTCACATGTTTGCATGTTGGCTCGTTTACACTTTCCTTGAATACTCCTGCTAAAATTGTTCCTTCACCGTGTTGTCTTCCCTCATAGTATGACATATGTAGTGGGTCAAATGGTGGCCCCAAAGAAGGACCATATCCTAACCCCCAGGACCTGCAAATGTGAATATTTGTAATAAGAGACTTTATCAATGTGATTAACTTAAGAATTTTGAGATCGTCATGGATTATGAGGGTGATTCTTCAATCCAATGACAAGTATCCTTAAGAGAGAAACACAGGGGAGAGACACAGAGAACAAAAGAAAGCCATGTGAAGATGGAGACAGAAATCGAGTTAAGCAGCCACAATCAAAGGGACTTCTGAAGCCACCAGAAGCTGCAAGAGGCGAGGAAGGATACTCCCCTAAAGCTTTTAGAGGGAGCTTGGCTCTGACAACAACTTGGTTTAGGGCTTCTGGCCTTCACAATGGTGAGAGAATAAATTTTGGTTGTTTTAAGCCCCAAAGTTTGTGGTAATTTGTTATGGCTGTCCTAGGAAAATAATATACCATTTCTTTCTTGTCACTGCCCCAAATTTTCTACTATTTATTCATTTCCTATTATTTGTTGACTCCTCTTTCTCATCTTTGCTGAATGAATAGAACTGTATCTATTGCCAGAGCATAACTAACTTATAATGAAGATTCAGTATATTTTTGTTTTCTTTAAATATTAATTTATAATTTAAAAAATGTTGCAAATTTGCAACCGGAACCCAGATTAAGAAGCAGAAGCTAACCATCTCTCCCATAAGAGTAACCAGTTTCTCACTTGTAACACCATAGACTCATTTGGAATGTTCCCATTTTACAGATGCACAAACTGGAGCTGTGTTCTTCTCCATCTCTGTGTTTTTGCGGACGTTCATCTATTTTTAGGGAACAAGTGGGAGGAAAGTAATAGTTACTTCCTTAGGCCCATGACCACATTGGGGACAATGAGCAGAGGAGGAGCATGTATATTTTTAATGAGTTTCTGTGAAATAGCTCAGTTGGGAGGGTGTTAGGCTGAAATCTAAAGTTTCCTCCTTTATTTTCAGATTTCACAGAGATTCTTCATTAATTCTGCCTGTTGGCTCTGTCTACCTTCACTTCTTAATCTCCACATCTCATTGGCCCTAGCCATCACCATGCTCCAGACCAAAGCTCTAAAAGTCTGATATAAATGTTAATAACTTGATAATGGTTTTATCAAATTAACGTTAGAATATTTGGGCACAATACATGCCAGAGAGAAGATGAAGTGTCTTAGAAGTGTCCTTGGTGTGTGTACATGTTTGACCTTCTAAAAAAGTCAAGCTAGCTTATAATTCACATGTAAAAAGTTCTAATACATAATTTTCTAAGTAGCCAATATTAAATATCAGTATAAAATTTCAATCAGATCAATGATTTTGAAGAAAACTATTAAACTTCACATGACAGAGCATGAATCAAATTCTGCTTTTTAAGTAAGTGAATAAGTGTCCAAATTCAAAACACTGGATCATGAGTTCATTGCCCTTAGCCGGTTTGTCTCTCTTTTGAAATCCAGGTCTTTCTTGGGCCCTAGGCAAAAATGCAGCAGCTGTTATGCCAGTGGTTGTCCAGCTGGGAGAAAATTGAAACTGTTACAGCTTATGTACCATGCATGAAGTTGTTTACATCATGAGTTACATAATCATCTGAAAGAAATTGCAGCAATGAATTCTAATTTTAAGAAAACGAAAATATCTTTTGCTGTTCTACATTTTTAAATGTTAATAGAATTGTGTACACTAGACCTAAAATTAAAGAAAATTAATAGCTATTTCTATTGGCAGTAAAAGTATAATAATTCATAAAAATCTCAAGTAAATCCTATTGGTACTAATTTTAAAATAAGTTATTGTAAAGAGATGACATTTAATTTTTTATCAAAGACTCAAAAGTTTCTACCGAGTAGAATTCTAGTTACTAAAGGCTGAGAAGGGAATAGGAGATAGGGAAAGGTTAGTTAAGGGACACAAAATTGCAGCAAGGTAAAAAAAAAAAATAAGTTCTAATGGTCTATGGTAGTGCTAGACATCTATAACGAACAACAATTTATTGTATGCTCTCAAGTGGTTAGAAGAGAGGAGCTCAAATATTCTTATCAGAAAGAAATGATAAATTTTTGCTGCTGTTGGGAAAAATGCTGAAATAATTTTCTCACAAGCCTGCTTTGTTCTTGAGGTAATATCTTATCCTTGAAACGATGTTTGCTTGCTCTGGCTATTAATTGCTGCTTGCTCTTTTGGCTTTTTTAACAAGAGCTTATTTGCACAAACCGCATATGCTAGCTGAAATTCTGAAGAAAGAAAAAAAATGTGTAAAGAGCCCTGGAACAGTCCACCTATAAAAAGCCTTGACAGACTTAGGTTCGGGGTCCAGATTTTCAGAACAGAGCTCATCTAGTCCTGCCAGCATAATAAACACCTGGCTCTCCAACCCTCCGAGTGGGATCACTTCTTACCTAGTCCATTTTTCTACAACACTATGACAAAAATACTAATTACCTTGATTTGATCATCACACATTGTATACATGTATCAAAATATAACTCTGTACCCAATTAATATGTACAATCAATATGTATCAATTTTAAAAATTTAATTAAATTTTAAATTTTTAAAATTAATTTACATTAAATATTTTATCAAAGATCTAGAAAGTAGCACAACTAGTGAAATACAATTTTAGTTATGAAAAATAAAGCATTTAGAACTTTCACTTGTTAGAATTTCGAAAAATAATTTCATGTATGCCTTTTTCTTGAGATAGACTGTAATACTTCCTCCCTCAAAGATTATGTAGAATCTAATTACTCACAATTATTTGTAAAGTTTACCTATTACTTTTAAATGCAAAGCCTGCAAAAATATTAAAGTATACAAAAATATTTAAGAGTTCTTTTAAGTAGTCTTAGGCATTCAAAATTTAAAAATATATGCACCCTTAACTTTTCCCTTCAATTACTCTTCACTAGGAATTAACCCACAAAAAAAAAAAAAAAAAAAAAAAAAGAGAGAGAAATATTTAAAGATTTCAAAAGGACATAGAGACCAAAGCATTCAAGATTTTGACATTACCTTCTGTAGACAAAAGATAGAATTTAAAAAGCCATCTTTTATCATCATAAACAATCCTTTCAGTAAATTCCTTTACAAAAGCTTCTAATAAAAATATTTAGTACAGAATTTGCTGTGATTATATGTTATATGTATATTATAAAAGAAAGTCTGAGTTTTCTTCGTATGTGTTAAAGGAGGTAATAAAATATTTTTCCCAAGCTAACAAAATGCTATTTCACATTTAAAAATTCTTAAAGTTTTGGAATATTCTGTGGGTAGAAACAGTTCTGTGGCATGCATTCCCCCAAAATGGTACTATGGTCTATTGAATCTAGAATGTCTGAATATTTAAAAGTTATTGTGACAAACATTATATATGGTTAATTTAAAGCATAATTAGAAAGACCGTTCAGCAGTTCTACATAGTTTATATTAGCATTTCTTAATGTAGCACCAAACTGTAAAATACTCATTGCATTCTTCAACACAATATAGTCAAGTTTTATTTAAATTTATTTTACTTAAAAATGTTATTAATAAAGAACCAAAAATTCCTAATTTTATTTAATCTTAAACTTAAATACACCTACTTTGCAATATTTTGTGTGAAGAAATGAGGAAATTTGCACAAAGAATTGCTGCTGTCTGGTAAAGTATAGCAATTTTCTCAAGTAAGCCAATTGTTTGAGTTGCAAGCTCAACTAACATCTTTTTTCAAGGAAGAACATTCTTACTTGAAAGGATGACTAACAGAAAATCTATGGTTATTTAGGCTCATTTCATTGGCAGGTTTTTCTCAAAAATGTGTGAAGTAAACCTGTCACTTCAAAGAAGGCAGCTCACACTATCTGATGCCAATGATGAAATTCAAGCTCTCAAGAAAAAAAGTGTGAATTTGGAAAACTTGAATTAACTGTGAATTTGGCAGTTTCCCAACACTTACTGGCTTGTCTGATGAAATCAGCAGAGAAATTTAAAATGTACTTTTTGATACACATAATAAATTGTGTTAAATCTTAGAAAATCTGCACAACATGGTAAACAAATATTTTCCAAATGAACAATGCATAACATTACAAAATTAGCATGAATGAAAGATCTTCTCAAAGTATAAGATAGACCATTGGATTTTAAAGTAACAAAGTAGAAAAGAATTATCTGGTATGCTTTTAGATTCCACATGACTATTAATCTTTAAGAATCTGCCTCTTGCCAAGTATTGGTATAATATTAAAAATAAATATCCATAATTATCTGAAAGGCTTGTTAAAATACTCTTCCCTTTTCCAAATACATCTGTCAAACCAAACTACATATTGAAACAACTTAAATGCAGAAACAAATATAGGAATCCAATTGCCTTTTATGAAGCCACATATTAAAGAAATTTGCAAACGTGTAAAATAAAGCCACTCTTTTTATTAATTGTTTTACATTTTGTTAAAATAGTTATTTTCATAAAAGGTCATTGATGTTAACATGTAATGGTTTATTATGGTTTTCCTGAATACATTACTGTATGAAATTCTAACAGTTGCTCAGATTCAATTTCTAAAATGATAAATATTGATAGACATTGTGATATAAGCAAAAGCTTCTTAGAACACTCAATAACATTTAATAATGTGAAGGAGTTCTGAAACCAAAAACTTTAAGAATTACTTGTCTACACAACTTTGTTTATATCAATTTTATATGCACCAAATTTTATGTTCCCTTTTTGTGAAATGTAAGCATGAAAAAATATAGGCCTATGTTTCAACAAAAGGATTCATGAAAATCAAAAAGTTCTTAATGTAATAGAAGTAGAAGCATGGCATAATATACATATCAGAAAAAATATATTTTTTTTTCTTTTGTGAGTGGTAACTTGAGAAAAATTATCTCCCTCTTTTACTCGAAACTCTTCTTGGATTTGTCTTGCACTCTTTCAGAATAGAAATCCAATTTTTTTACCATGAAAGCCTCTTTAACCTGACTCCCATATCAACTTGTTCTTTATCATTTCTTTTCTCTGATTTTTAAATTGCTTTTATATTACTTCTTAATCATATTACTTTAGGGAAAAAATAACTTCCGCTCACTAATCTCATACTTACTTCCACAGAGTGGCAATTATTTCCAATTTGCTTAGCTGATACTTTTTATCTCTAAGTACCAAGTTCAAACTACAACTTCTACCTTTTTTAATTTCAGGCATTATGTATCGACTTCCCAATATAGAAGAACGTATTTGGCTTTCTCACGTCCCCATTCCCACCACTGTATATA
>NW_007727217.1:232815-239756 GCF_000696425.1 Galeopterus variegatus
AATAATGTGACTTTTTTTTTTTTTTAAATCTAAACGATCTAGGAATAGTGTCCTTATCTTGAGCATGAGTCCACTATGTTTCCCTAGACATAGCCTGACATAACTTCTGTTGGACAAGAGAACTGTGATCTTGCTGGCCTTTGGCTTTAAGTTTCCTTGATAAACTCCACTCATTTTTTCTTCCTCCGCAAAGCAGTATGCATGCTTTGCTGTGCTTAATTTCATTGACTTATCCTTCGTTAAATTTTTTATCCTAGAAAACCATTTATTTCATTTCTGGAATGTTATTTATTTATTTATTTTAATTTTCAACAAAAATATCCTCCTTGCAACTTTTTCAATTTTATTTCTGGAATTTCAATTTCCTGCTGATTGTTGGGTTTTGGGGGCAGGCCCTCCAATTTTCCGAAACGTTATTTCCTATTTTTCATCTCCTTTTATTTTCACTTTTCTTTCCTTGATTTTATTTTTCTTTTCTGTACTACTGTCCAACAAAAAACTTCCACTGAATTTTTATTCTAGCACCTTCTCTTTTTCAATTTTGAGAAATTGTTGTGTTCTCTAGGTTTTCAAATTTTATATTAACATCCTCATCTTTTTTTTTTATTACAAAATCTTCTCATAACTTGTGATAACCAAAAAAATCTGCTCAGACCAGATTAACTAAATTAGAGTGCCTTGGGAGATCTGGGATAAGTCAGTAGTTACATGTACCCATCCTGGAAAACATTTATCATGGACTGTTTTTATTTAGAAGCAGACTACATGGTGCCAGAAAGGCATGAAACAACCTAGAACGCTTCTTGTAACTTTTATATAAACTAGTAACAATCCCAAATCTATACATCATGTACAACCAAAGAAAGCCTGATGAAGTAACTAGATGGGGCTGCCCTTTTCCCTCTCTCCTTTGACCTTTCCCCTTTTGTGTGATTATGAAATGCTAAGCTCTGCTGGCCCTCTTCAGAATGCTTTCTCAGGGCAACCTGATCATGCATCTCCCCAGTTGTAATCATCATATTGGTTCAATACATTCTTACTACATGTGTTTGTCTTCAGGTTCTTTTTAGGACAACAATTAATAATATTATTGATTTTTTTTCCTGCTGGTTTTCATCTCTAACTCTTATTCTTTCCTAAAATGCCAGTTTATCCTTGGTTTTATATTTTTTATTTGTTCTTCACAAAGACTAAAATTTTGTTTGGAAACTTTCAGTCCTTCAATGTGGCTTTTAAAATTTGTAAGAGAATTTGGGTATGTCCATTCATTAGAATGTGCTTAAGATGTCCAATGTGGCTTTTAAAATTTGTAAGAGAATTTGGGTATGTCCATTCATTAGAATGTGCTTAAAATCATATTCTTACGTTTTTCCTCTTCTTGATTAAAAATTTTAAAGCATAAACTTATAAAATTTATCTAAGTAGAAAAAGAAAATTGTTGGACTCAACATCCAGTTTGCATATGTTTACATTTTTTCTTTCAGCATTTTATTCTATGGCTCTCATCCCCCAGCAGAATAAAGCTTTAGAATTTTCCCAAAATATGGAATAGGCAGTTGCTTCTTTCAGAAATAAATGATTTTAAATAATCGTGGTTAACTCAACTACATGTTTTATCATATTATGTGTTTTCTTATCACTTTGTTACATTAAGATAGTTAAAATATAATAATACTAATCAAATATTTCTTGGAATAGTGGATGAATTATAAATACATGAAACAAAGCTTGCTCATAATACCCTCAAATTAATTGAGATCCACTCTCTTCTTGCTTTTGCATGACGAGAGAAAAATGACAATCATTGAAGGATAAAACTAATAAAATAAACTTGTATTAAATATGTGGGAAGAAGATAGGACTGATTACATGTAAATATTTGCTTTAAAAGGCTTATAGAAAAGCTTAACAAAGTATCATTTTGTGAAACTTAAATTTTAGTGTAGGGGTTGGCAAACTATAACTTGGAGGCCAAACCTAGCTATTTGCCTGTTTTTATAAATAAATGCTTATTAAAATACAGCTATGCTTATTCACTTATTGTCTATAGCCGCTCTTGTGCTACAATGCAGTTAAATAGTTACACAGACCACACATGGACCTCAAAGACTAAAATACTAATTGACCCCTTACAAGAAAATTTTGCCTACACCTTTTTTTAGTGAAATATCACTGAATGGAACAATATAGCTTTAGTACATTAACAATTACTAACCAAGATCTAAAGACAAAAATGATTTGTAATTGGCCCTAATGAAATTAAAGACAAATTAATAATTTTAATTGTAATTTAATGCAAAAATAAATTCCAAAATTGATAGTGAGTGTGTAGTCTAACACTGCTATTCAAGAATGATAATTATAAATTGGATTAAAAAACTCTAAAGTGGAAGCATTTCAACTAACAGTCCCAAATAAATAATTAAATTAATAAGTAGTAGAGAATCAGTGTCTTTCCAGAGGTATTCATGTGACCAGAAGTTAGATTCCTGTCCAGTAACTGTTGGGGAAGATATACTTTCAAAATTACATGGATGTCTGTGTGTCTGTATATGCATATGTGCAATGATGTTAGAGAACAAAACATTAGTGGTCTACCAATGCTGGAACTCTTTAATTTCTCTAGAAAATATGTTAATTTATTCACCTGTGGTAGACTGACCTACAACCTATATTTAAGCCATTTGAGAATAGCTTTATTGCCTGCAATTTTAAGTCAAAAATAGGAATTCATGTATGCAAAAGTTAGAAATTCATCTAGAATCTTATTAAATTTTTAGTTGAAGTCACGGATCTATAAATCTAGCATTAACAGTGGTTATCGTTAATATCAAAGATAATCAGTAGATAATTAAATTGAATGTTTATTAGAAATTACAAATATGTTTAGTTTGTCAAAATATAAACAATTAGGGCCAAGCCCGTGGCACACTTGGGAGAGTGCGGTGCTGGGAGTGCAGCAGCGCTCCCCCCGCGGGTTTGGATCCTATATAGGGATGACCGGTGCGCTCACAGCGCTCACTGGCTGAGCGCGGTGCGGCTGGTCTCAAAAAGGACAAAATATATATATATATATAAACAATTATTTCTGTAATAGAAGTGAAATTATTTCATGCAATTCTTATTAGTATATAAGAAAAGCTATAATTACAAAACATCAAAATTTAAATTACTCTTTTTCTGTGTTTTAATATTGAAATTAAATAAAACTTCATTGCATTTTAAATATTCTTATAAATGAAGAAAATTACAATAACATAAAAAAGCTACAAAACAGTGTGGGTATTGAATTTCTTAATTTCTTAAGTTGTTTCTCTACTGTCTTAGTCTATTCAGGATGCTATAACAAAATACCTTAAACTGGGTAATTTACAAACAACAGAAATTTAGTTCTCATAGCTCTGGAGACTGGGAAGCACATGATAAAAGCACCAGCAAATTCTGTGTCTATGTCTTTTTATGTCCTCATCTGGCAGAAATGGTGACACAACTCTCTAGAGCTTCTTTTATAAGGGCATTAAATACGAAAGGCTCCACTAAATATGGATAGCTCCACCTCCATGATCTAATCACTTCACGAAGACTCCACCTCCTAAAACCGTGGCCTTGGGAATTAAGATTCCAACATATGAATTTTAGAGAGATGCAAACATTCAGATGATAGCATTCTGCCCTTGGTCCTCCAAAATTCATGCCCTTCTTGCATGCAAAATACATTCATTCCATCCTAATAGCCCCAAAAGTTTCAACTCCTTCCAGCAACAACTTTAAAGTCTACGTCCAAAGTATCATCTAAATATCATCTAAATCAGATATGGGTGAGACTCAAAGTGTGATTTACCCTAAGGCAATTGGCTCTCCAGCTGTGAACCTGTGAAATCAAATATGCCATGTGCTTCCAAAATACAATGATGGGACAGGTGTAGGATAGACATTCCCATTCCAACAGAAATAAATAGAAAAGAAGAAAGGAGAAATAGTTCCTGAGCAAGTCCATAACCGCAAAATTCAAGAATAATCTTTGACTCAATGCTCTGTCCTTTAGCCCACTGGGACAGAGGTCCTGTCTTCAGGACACACTGGGGCTATCCCAACACACTGGTTCTCACATCTTTTCTGGGCAGGGGTTGGGCCCCTGATGTTCTGGGCATCCCCATCCACCCCCACCTTACCTGGGCACAGCCCAGGCAGCTCTCAGGGGTTGGGGCCTAATGCCTGTGGCTTTCCCAAGCTGGAATCTCATGCCTCTGAGAGGGGTTCTTCCTTTATTTATAAAGTAATTAAGACTTTTATCAGTGCATACTCTGTTAAAGAAGTGTTGATTAAAGGCCCCGTAGCCAGAGGTATTTTTTAAATATGCAGGTGGACCAACAATAAATAAACATGAGGCAATGCATGAAGAAAAACATGCCTTGTTTAAAACCACAAGTTTATCTATTAATTGGGAGAAACTGATTATTTTTTAGTTTAACAAATTTGGATGCACCTTTCCCCAGTCATCAGAAAAAAAAAAAAAAAAACTTATTTTTTTTATCTATATGTATTTTTTAATAAATTTTTTAAATCATTACTTTTTTTTAACAAATACCTACAATAGACACTTATTTTAATTATTATCAGAGGGACTACAGTCGTAAGATATTCCCACTTGTACAGGAATAGATAATGCAAAATTATGCACTTTAATCACAGCGTCAGTGATAGAGGAAATGCTTTGATCATTATTCCTTTCCTAAAAATATTCTTCAATAATATTTGATTTTTTTACTTTTTTGTGGCAAAAGCATTTCAATGGATTCTCAGATACCAAGATGGATGGGTAACTTTGGGGGCTGCAGAAATCCCTACTGACCTGTTTGGGAAATTGTAGATCCCTCGGTCCCACAGGGCAGAGATCAGAATCCTCTCAGAGGCACATCTCTTTGCTCTCCTGGACTGAGTATCTCCATTTTTAACACAAGAGTTATCATCTGGGACGATGGGGTGAGTGTCAGAGACCATGAAAACTGTGACAGGCAAAACCCCACAGAAACCTCCTCTTCATATTTTCTGCTTCTCCTTCTGACAAGAGTTCTAGCATGAAGTACATTTCTGTCACTCCTTCCATTTTGCAGACTAATCATTATGCAAGTCAGGTTCCAGTGAGTTCCAAAACCTCAGTATAAACTCTGAAAGGATATATTGGCTATGCAAAACATGACTTTAGTATACCAGGGAGGACTAACACTTGTCTTCCCCAAGGAAGAGAAGGTCACTGGGGATTGACTTCACCAAAGAATTTATCTGTAAATACCTTATGGGATAAGAAGAAAGGAAGTGAATTGCTTACAAGGAAGTTATTGATAAGTCATGAGGCCAGGTTTTATGCTTTGGGGCTCTGAAATGAAGGTTTAAATGGGAAAACCTCTGAGAATGCAATTTTCCTTGGATTCTCCCAAAAGCCAGATTTGGCTGCAGCTTTGAATTTCTGGACACTTTTATGTATGTAACTTTAGTCCAGCTAATTTTTAGGGCATGAATAAAATATTTCAAATGTCGACTGTTGTGGATTATCAAAATCAATCTTAGAGCTGATTTGCCATTACTTAGGGGTAACATAAAGTTTAATTTTATGCTATTTAATATGTTTAATAACTCAGGAGAAGAAGGGAGAGGCATAGTCAAGGAGAAGATATTAAAAATTTACAGCAGAGAAGAAATTTATAGGTTTTCACTAAAGAGTCATTTCATGCCTTAATGTGGCAGTAAGTACCTTCCTTGTATATTTCTTCTAATGAAGGAAAGTCTATCTTTCAAAAAATTTAAATGATTAAATTATGGCTATTCATTATCCTTACTATAAAAATTTATATCCATAACAAGGAAAGTGTGAAATATAAATGTAAGATACATTAGAGTTATTTACAACAAAACAATCTGATCCAGTAGCACAAATTCAAAAATAGAACATTACTGACACTATCTTCTCCCTGATCCCCATATTTCTGTTTCCTTTCCTAATGTAGCCACTACTCTGAGGTTTTATTCTTTCCTTGCTTTTTATAATTTTATCATGTTTTGTTATTCCTAAATAATATATTATTGTTGATCTTGTAAAAATTACTTTTGAGAAAGCCCTATTTACTATTTCCCAAATGGCTACCACATTTACCCCTCCCTCTTGCACTTAGTCAGGAGCACTTGACTGTTTCTGACCAATGGCTGGAGAACGTGTACCCCTTCCAGAATAGAGCATAGGAGAGCAGGTTGTGAACTATCCATGTGCATTTGCCCTTTTGTGATAATAATGGTGAATGCATTTGGACAGGTAAAGCCTTAAGTTGGAAGCAGCTGGGACTTCTGAGTCACTACATGCAGAACAGCCATTCTAGTGTGTCACTTGACTCACATAGGCCTCTGTATAAGGAGAAATAAAGCCTTGTTTTGTTAAGTGATTATTATCTTAGGGCATAGTTATTGTCATGACCTCTTCTCATTTCCACAAGTATTATGCTAAATGAATTCTCCTGAGATTTATTTTTTTCTGCTCAACATTAGTTTCTAGGATCCATATATTAGTTTCTAGGATTAGTTTCTCGGATCCACTGATATTGTAGCAAAATTTAATTCCCTTTTGGTTCTCAACATTATCCTGTTATTTTGAACAATGTTGCTGTAAACAGTCTTATGATGTCTGCTGACGCCCTCATACATCTGGGAGAGGTATTGTTGGTGTAGTGGGTTGAATTATGTCCCCCCAAAACTCACTGAAGCTTGATTTGTGTCCCCCAAGTTTATGTATTAGAAACTTGGCCCCCACTATGACTGTCAAGAGGGTGAGAAATCCTATTATGATGATCAAAAGGTGGAGCCTTCGGGCCGGCCCAGTGGCGCACTGCTACAGTGCGCCGCTTGAGAGCGTGGTGGCGCTCCCGCCGAGGGTTCGGATCCCACATACAGAC
>NW_007727217.1:240756-242390 GCF_000696425.1 Galeopterus variegatus
TCTGGCTGAGCGAGGTGCGGGTGCAACACTGAGGGTTGTGATCCCGTTGCCGGTCCCGGTCCGGTACGGGCGCGACACTGAGGGTTGTGATCCGTTGCCGGACACGAAAAAAGACAAAAAGGAAAAAAAAAAAAAAAAAAGGTGGAGCCCTGAAGAGGTGATCGGATTGTAGGACTGTGCTGTAGTGAATGGATTAAAAATGGTGGTCAGGGGCCTGGTCTGAGTGCTTTAAAAGAAGAGGAGGGTCTTTTTCTCTCTCTGCTCTCTCTGCTCCCACCATCTTACAATGTGAGACCCCTGGGTTACTGCTACCACCACCAGATGGACTTTGTACTTCCCAGCCTCAGAAACTGTAAGCAATAAATTTCATTTTCTTTATAAATGACCCAGTTTCAGGTACTTTGTTATAAGCAACGTAAACAGACTAACACAGTTGGGTTGAAGGATATGGAATTGTTCAACACTGTAACACAGTGCTTCAATGTTTTCTTAAAGGGTTTAGCAATTCATCTTTGCATCAGTTGTGCCCAAATGTCCCCTTTTGTTCCAAATTCTCACCAACAATGGGATTGTTAGATATTTTAATGTAGTGTATACTATTTCATAATTTTAATTTTTATTTCTTCATTACTAATTAAGTTGAGCATATTTTTGGATATTCAATAAGTTGTACGTTTAAATGGAGCCATATGATACATCTATGAAACACTCGTTTATGTAATTGGCTCATTTTTCTATTGGGTTATTTTTTAATTATTAATTTATACTATTATTTATACATTCTGAATATCAATCCTTTCCTGTTCAACAGTGTTCTTTCTTAATTTGTGGCTTGTATTTTCATTGCATTTATTGTATTGTTTGATTAAAAAAAATCTTAACTCTAGAGTAGTTGACTATATCAGTGTTTTCCTGTGTATTTAGTGATTTTATATCTTGATTTTAGCAAATATTTCCTTATTCAATGACATAAAATATCTTCGGTTAATATTTTGCATTTCATATTATATTTTTATTTTTTATGATATTAATTTTGGTATATGATGAATAGTAACCATCAATTATACTTTGTCTATGTAAATAATTGATTTTCTCATTTTCTATTAATGTAGATCTCACCATTCTACATTTAGCCTAAATACAACATCTGTTATGTATCAACTTTGTCATAAACATAGATTTCTTTCTTTGGCCTTTACTCTGTGCTCTTGACCTATTTATTTTCCCCATGTTATTACCCGAATTTCTTAAAGATCTATAATAATTCTACACATTTAGTAGGACAAATTCATTCATCTAGTTTTTATAATTAAAAAATCTTTGAGTAAGTCTTTTTTCTCACTCTTTCTCTTTATATATTTTTAAAAATCAGATTTTTAAGTTCCACAAAAACTGCTTGTTGGGCCTTAAAAACTAACACCACCTTAAGTGACATTAGAAGCGGTGCCATTATGGGCCCACAAGGGCGTATTAATGTGGCAGCCTAAGACGGTGCTGGGAGGAAGTAGGTTGGGGGTGTCTGCGGGAACCATGCCTAAGCCCTTATTGGCCAATCTTCTCCCTGGGCTTCCGAGAGCCCACATTCGCTTAGATTGTAATCCCATCTCCTCCCTTATGATACAAGTAAGGAGTAC
>NW_007727217.1:243488-244268 GCF_000696425.1 Galeopterus variegatus
CCCTATATGGGTCCCAGCCAAAAATCTTAAGTTCTTGCCAGACACCCAGGGTACTGAGGACTGTGAGGAGTTTATTGTTTGTATGTTTCAGACTGCATTATCAACCCTTTGTGGATGATCCAAGTGGCTGCCCTCCTCAGCTCAACAAGGACAAGGGCCTCTGCCACCAGGGAAGGTCCCCAGGAGCCAGCCAACCAAACCTGCGAGGTCATATAAGCCGCTTGGAGGTGTCTGTATCACATTTTAAAAAAATTGCTAACATCACTTTTTAAAGCTGTTTTACAGAATCGACATGGACTAGACCTGTTCTTACAGCAAGGAGGATTATGCACCGCCCTCAAAGAAAAGTGCTGCTTCTACACCGACCATTCCAGAGTGGTCAAGGATTCTCTAGCTAAGCTTAGAGAAGGGCCAGAAAAGCACAAAAAAAAAAAAAAAAAGAGCGAGAAGCCAATAGTAATTGGTTCCAAGGCTGGCTTTCAAGTTTCCTGTGGCTCACCACCCTGCTGTCCTCCCTGGCAGGCCCCCTAGCATCTTGGGGCCTTATGCCACTCACCAGGCTGTGTCCCTTATAATGCGCAACACCACTTATCTCGTAATGCTCACCCAGGTGGTAGAGGAGGTGGCCCATAATGAAAGCCCTGACAGCCCTTGGGTCAATATGGCCCTTCAAGAAATCAACGCCAATCTCTAAGGCTCCGCCCTGCCCCCGCTTAGCTGGATAGTCAATGACGGGTAAGATTTCCTGAGGGAAACAACCTAAGACAGGCACAGCCACCA
>NW_007727217.1:245869-261195 GCF_000696425.1 Galeopterus variegatus
AGGGTTGCGATCCATTGCCGGACACGGAAAAAGACAAAAGACAAAAAAAAAAAAAAAGTGTTAAAATAAATTGATCATCATCATGGTCTTGTTAGTGTTCTACCTGGGTCCAGATCTGAGTCTTCGGACACCCAGGTAAGTACTTTTTCAAATTCAGCAAGTCCAGGTGGAAAGTATCAGCTCATCACAAATTCCATAGGTTCTTATTATTTTCTATTTTCTTATATTCTTATTTTTTTACATGGTAGTGTTCTTTACATTTCCTAGTGTTCGTATTTCAACTAAAAGAGAAATAAAAGAATTTAAAACAGAAACTTGGCATTATCATAGGAGCAAAAGGAGTAAAGAGGGAAGTTAGACTGAAGAGTGGTTGTGGGGAAAATTGGACAATTTAGTAAGGCTCCCTCAGCTTAGGTCTGGTTGGGGTTGTGGAGCAAATTTCTTTGTAAACAAGTTGTGTATGGGTGAAGTTAGTGCACATGTGCACCCATGTATCTTTTTAGTTAATTGCTACTGTGTGGTCTTCAATTTGTGAAGCAGAGCTGGCCAGCAGAGAGCTCGCATCTAAAAAAAGAGCACATTTACTCTGCTGGCAGCTGCTCAGTTTTTTCTTTGGACTTTGCTTGTAGCAGTGGAGTTTCAGAGTTTCTCCTATGTACTGCCTAGATCTTAGACGTGTGTGTGATGATTAAAGACTATTCCTACTTCAGCCAAGGCTCCAAGAAACTTTTTGCCAGTTATCTAGCTCATAGACATGATTGTGAATGGTTTGTGAGTGGGCTAGAGGGGTCTGTGAGCTCCAGACTGCAGCTCTAGCTCTACAGGTGCTGATTTAGAAAAAAAAAAAAAACCCAAAAGTCAGTATTCAGTAAAAAGATAGAGAATTTATTATTTTTAAAGCTTTTATCTTGAAAATAATTAGATTCATGGAAGAGTTATAAAAAATCTGAAGAGTTCCTATACATTTTCACCCAGCTTTCCATGATCTTAACATCTTACCTAACCATGGTACATTTGTCAAAACTAAGAAATTAACTTTAGCACAGTAGGATTAACTAAACTATAGAATTCATTGATATTTTACCAGTTTTTACATTAATGTCTTTTCTTTCTGTTTCAGCATGCTGTCCAGTATACCATGTTGTATTAAGTTGTCAAATCTCCTTAGTAACCACAAATCTGTGCTATTTCTGTCTTTTTTTTTTTCATGATCCTGGACATTTTAAAGGTATGATCATGTATTTTTTAGAATATGCGTCACTTTGGGTTGGTTTACTGTTTTCTCATGATCAGATTGATGTTAAGAGTATTGGAGACAATAACAGAGAGGTGAAGTCCCCTTCTCATCCTATCCTATCAGAGAATGAATGAAATTCACATACTTATCACTGGTGATATTAAGCTGGATCACATGGTTATAGTGATGTCTGACAGATTTCTCTGTTATAAAACTACAATTTTGTTTTTCTTTTGCCCACATTGTTCATTAGAAAGAAGTTACTAAGTCCATTTTACACTCAAAAGNTAACAGAGAGGTGAAGTCCCCTTCTCATCCTATCCTATCAGAGAATGAATGAAATTCACATACTTATCACTGGTGATATTAAGCTGGATCACATGGTTATAGTGATGTCTGACAGATTTCTCTGTTATAAAACTACAATTTTGTTTTTCTTTTGCCCACATTGTTCATTAGAAAGAAGTTACTAAGTCCATTTTACACTCAAAAGGAAGGCAAATAAGTCCACCTACTGGAAGGAGGACTGACAAAGAATTTGTGAACATATGTTAATATCACCACAATAATTATGAAAAGTTTTGGTGAGTTATTTTGGGAGACTTTCTTTTACTTTGCACTCTTCATCTCAGAATATATTTGTCTGACTGAACCCCTGTAACCCAAGTTTTCTAAAGCCAAATGCTGACTGCAATTATGGAGCATACTTTAGTGACATCAAATTTATAATGCTAATACATACACAGAAATAACCATAGTAATTAAAACAACCACAGTTTGAACGGTTTCAGTGGTTAAATAAATTACTCTATTAATGAGTGAGAAAACATTGTGTTCTGTGGCTATATGTTTTTCATTTTTAAAAAATTATGCTTTAAAAGAAAATGGCAATCCAGAAATGGATTGTTGAGATGTGGTTATTCTTTTTACTTGTATCATCTAATATAGGATCTGACCCACGACAAGTTTTCAAAAATGTTTAAAAAAAGAGACAAAAAACAAAAGCATTCCACACAGAATTAATAAACTCAACAGAAACCAAGAAAAATAAATTCTTTTTTTTTTTTTGTCTTTTTCATGACCGGTAAGGGGATCGCAACCCTTGGTGTGGTGTCGTCCGCACCGCGCTCATCCAATGAGCATACCGGCCATCCCTATATAGGATCCGAACCCCCAGCGGGAGTGTCGCTGTGCTCCCAGTGCCGCACTCTCCCAAGTGCACCATGGGGCCAGCCCAAGAAAAATAAATTCTGAAAGGAGAAACCCTAAGGTAGGACTATTAAATTTTTTAATTTTTTTTTCACCTCGAAACCATATGCTGCTTCTTATTAGAATCAGGTTTTGCTAGTAGATTATAATGACCATGAATAATTGATGCAGAATATACATACAGTGTGTGTGCATAGGGGGTAGGGGTGTAGTGGGAAGATGGGTTATGAATCATTGAGCATATATCAGACAGTGGTTTTCAAATATTTATTCACTCACTGTATATTTATTGAGCATTTATGCTGTGTTACAAAACATTCTATGTTGCAAGGAAATAATAGTGAATAAAAGAGGTGCAGCCCAGTCCTGGATTTCACAGAGCTTTAATTTCCCATATCATTCAATATATGAGGATTTGGTTAACAAGGATTTGGTTAAACATAAATTATAAATAGTAATAATATAAATGCAATTTTGATAGTATAACACTACATTTTTATAAGCCAGTAATGCTTTCATTGTAATTAGTTTGTGTAAGGTATCTTCAAGGATTTCTGTATCTATTTTTCTTGCTGTGATCATCTACCATGTAGCTATGATAAAAGAATGATACCTAGTTAGAGTTTGACGTAGTTGAATTTTAAAATGCAAATTATGTGACTGTAAGCAAACTACATACTCTCTAAATTCAAACTGTTAAAAAAAAAGAAAGATTTCTATCCTATTATTACCTGAAATATAAAGAAATAGAATCAATCAAAACTGATTCTCAAAGCAGAAAGCAGTGGAAATGGGGAATGAACTCCTAAAACTCTACTCTTTGAGAATCTTCGCCATAGGAGTGCATGCATTAGAGACCTGATGAAAAGACCGAATATACAAGTGGGCAATGGCCAGACCATATATGACAATAAAACTCTGACCAGCAACTGCTGCAGCAACCAGTCTAGAATTAAATCCACAACTTCTGAAGCAATCAACCCAGAAAGGTCAGTGCTTGGTCAATGATCCCCTTCCCACCCCCTTTTCCTTCTCTTTCAACTCAGGACCAACCAGAGAAAGTCAAATACACAGGCCGAACCAATGGTTACAGGCAGGCAGGCTCAGCTTGCCTTCTCACACTAAACAAATGACTCAAATGTCCAAAAGCTGGTGCAAAGATTGGAAGCTTTATTCGAATAACCGACATCTGGGGGATAACCAGGCTAAAATCATCCTGCCTTCTGATGTCTGTTTTGGTGGTTACAAAGAGAAAGAGGCGGGAAGGTGAGGTAAGGGTTTGCCCTGCAGTAAAAAGGGGTAGGCTGGCCATGGGATCTGTAGAGCATCTGCATCAGATCTCAGGGTCCCATGATGGACTGGGTGCTTTGGCATCATGGAGTCTGCAGTTGGTGGACTGGTCATCTTCAAACCCTTGATGTTATTTAAAGGTAGGAGTCCTTATCTCCTAGGGAGAGCTCAAAGACAGCCATCATTGGAACACAAAAATACCTCACTCAGACCTCTAACTATTGTGAATGTAATTTTCCTTTAAGCAAGAAGGTAAGTTAATAATCAGCTCCAGTGCTTTGCCTTCTCTTGTATTTCCTGTTTGCACTTGATTAGGGAGGTAAGACAACTTAGTTTTGATCCTTAATTGTAGATGCACAATTACATCTAAAGGAAATCAATATAAGAGGGTGTAATGGGTAAACTTTTGAGAAGGATACTTTTGGGGCATGATTTTATCTCCAGTTAGCTTCAGCCACATAGTTTCTTATTTCCTTTACTAACCTCAGGAACTGATGATTATCAGTTCCCAAGTTAGTGGCAAACTGAAATTTTCTGCTTGGTCTTAGCTACCCCAAAGATGGCCATTGTCTGGCTAAGGTCCCTTTCACAATCACAAAAGATGTCCTTCTTTTAATGAACCCTACTACATCTTCCCCGTGAGAGCACCCCTCTTTCAGAGTATTGTTATGAATGAGCTCATCAAGGAAACTGCAGACACTCAGAAAGTTGGAGAGTCAGCAGGATTATTACACTAGCAGGACCCAGGCAAACCCGTGTTCTGACATCCTGGGACTCCAAGTGCAGTTTTATACTATTCTTAGGCAGAAATGCAAGCTTTTCATTGGCCCTGTCTGTATCCAGACATGGTTACACCAATGAGGGGCTAGAGCAAGCAGATGTGCAGAAGCAGGAAGTGCAGTTAGGTGGGCTTTGTGAGTTTCACAATATATCTTAGAAAAGCAGCTGCTTCTTTCAGCTTCTCCAAACTCAAGTGACTTGAACAAGCAGGCAAGCAAGATTACAGAAGCTTAAAATTTAGGTAATTGATCAACAACTAAATCAACTTCTAAGGGCCCCTGTAGATAAGCATATTCAGTTTCAGAGACACTTCACAAGCCAGTAATTTCAGTTTTTGAATTTATCCAACAGTATAACTGGAATCTTCCTTTTTTCCACTACTAAGCTTTCCCACTCACCTGTCTGCCTTTGACTCTCTGCCAGACACAAGTGATGAGGGCTGACTCACTCTGCACCAATAGCTTCTGTTTGCTCTCATTTGGGTGGTCTTTGCTTATTTCAACATTAAAGTATGATGGGGTAAAAAAAAAAAGACAAAAATTGTGAATTAAAAGAAACATAAAACATTGTAGGGATGACATTTTCAACTTGTTTTAAAATACTTTGAAATTAGTGGCTTGAAAAATTCATCCTAAACATTATTCCTTTATTTGACTCATATTTTAATTACTTGTATAAAGAACACCCAAGCATAAATAGATAATTGATAGATACATAGGTAAATGATAGACAGATTTTACCCAGAAGTAGCCCCCACAGTGTTACAGCATGTTTCAGCGAACAGGAGAGGAAGGACACCAAGGCTTGAAGCAGGAAGCCGAGTTTATTGGTGCTGGTACTGGCTCAGCAGACTCATGCCACAAAGGCTGAGCCCCCAGTACAACAGGGCTGTTTCTATTATATAGTTTTTACTTCCTGGTTTTTACAGTGGGGCAAAGGGCAACCTTATATGGTGATGTTTTTCTCTCAGAAATAGAAAGTCCCAGATCAGTTAGCCATCACAGCAGAATGAGTCACAGCATGATAGCAGGACAGGGTACAGCCAGGCCAGCATGGGTGCTTCTATAGCATTTTGCAGCCAAGAGGGCAAGTGATGGCTGAAAATTTTCTTGGGCCCTGGTATGGAACCTTCTTCAAATTCAACCATCTGGAGGGGTGCCTTTATCCAGTTCTGACAAAAACCAAGTATAGACTAGCTATACCTCTGCAGGATAGCACGTTTCATTGTCACCACTGGAAAAAAATAATATTAGATTTTAACTAGGAAGTTATGTTCTAGAGTGAATTCATAAAAAGGAAATTTAAAAAATAAATTTTAAATGAAAAAAATTCTTTATAATATGCTGCTTCATGCATGCATGCTCCAGTGGGGAGAGGGGCAATATTAGTGGTAGTGGTATTAACCTGTATGATATTAAATTCCAGCATGCTTTAGATCATATTACTTGGAAAATTTTGTAATATTATCTGTGTTCTCAGTCCTCATCTCCATAAGAGAGCAATGACCATTTGGGAAACACAGTAAAAGCTGATGTTCCATATTGTTCTCTCTATGCTAAATCCTCCCCTGGGGGCCAATAGATTTGCTAAACCACATGTTGTTTACCCAATTTTTGTGCCAAAGCATTAATCAGACTCCTATGGGTAATGATGCTTTGCCAAAATATCGGTTCTTCAGTTCAATATCACCTTTCTTCTTGGCAATACATTTATTTTTTGAATATACAAGTATGTTTAAAAGAAATCCAGGATGTAATTCAGCACACCAGAAAACACTCAAATGGTCTTGCTGAATTTTGTTGTTTTACATGGATTTCAAGTAAAAATCTGTTTCATAGGCATACTGAGGATGCAGGTGGAGGGGAGGAGCAAGAAACAGTAGTAAACTTTGAGCCATTATATTCATGGGGATAAAATAAATAGCATTACACCTTTGTCTAGATTCCAAATTTTTAAAAAATAAAAGTCATCAAGGAAGTTAAATTGCTTATGTACTTGGAATACAAAATGTTTAAGTTTGAATGATCAAACATCACTTTTAATGATAATAAAATGAGTTTAATGGGGTTTAATTCTCCTTTCTAATAATGCAGTTCTCAATATCCTATTAGCAATTCCCAAGCCCTAGAAGCTTTGAAAACCAAATGATTTTCATTATTGTTGTTGAAGTTTTTGTACAAGTTTATTTGATACCAAAACTAGCCCTGCATGGGCATGAGGCTACTTATAGTAATTATCTAGCTCATGTAGTGTGATTATTTATATGTTATCAGTAATGTGACAGTATTTTATTACAGAGAGCCTGAGTCTTGATAAACTTGCCACTTATTATTATATTAAAATCTAAAACTAATCTGCATTCTGAAACATTGATGGTCCCAAGGGTTTGGAGAAAAAAATTGTTTTGGGAATTGTTAAAATGTGTAAGTGATGTAACTGGACAAAAAAAATTAGATTTGAACATAATAATGTCAAGGGACTTCGTCAGACCTACAAAAAAGAATTTCATAAGGCTATCTTTCCATGAAGAAATGCCAATAGGAAAGGGGAACTACCTAAGAATGTGATATTGTTGCCTGTGTTGGGCTGTCTTGTAAAAACAGTTAATGATTCCCAAGCCTTCATTTGGAAGCTAGATGTAGGGTAAATATTATGGGAAATATATCTCTATATAGTCATAGGGATATTATAAGAAAAGGAAAATTACTGAGATTGGAAATGTGGTCATGCCATTTTGTCAGTATAAAACAATGCAAAAAAAAAAAAAACATTTGAATAGCAACTCTGCAAATGTTGGTTTTATTTTTATATACTCACATGAGCACTTATTTTCAATTTCATGGTACTCTTCATTGCTTCTAATATACCTGTGAATACATACAGTTACATTTTTCAAAATTATTTTTACTACAGTTAGATTCCTGGTATGATTCAGTCGTGTGATATGAATACATTCTAGAGATCTACTACACAGCATTGTGTTTATAGTTAATACTGTACTATACACATACAAATTTGTTAAAAGGGTAGATCTCATGTTATCTGTTCTTACTTCAATAAAAAAAACAAGCAAAACAAAATTAAAAAGTACACCAAAAACAGCATTTGGGCAATGAGGTTACTCTTTTATATCCAAAGGGAGTAACGTAATAAGAAAATAAATATTTTTTCAGCTTTATTGAGGCATAGTTGACAATTCAAAATTGTATATAATTAAATCATACAACTTCATGATTTGATATATACACACACACACACACACACACACATTGTGAAATACTCACCAAGATCAACCTTATTAACATGTCCGTTTCCTCGATAGTTACCCTTTTTCTTTTTCTTTTTCTCTTTCTCTCTCTCTCTCTCTCTCTCTCTCTCTCTCTCTCTCTCTCTCTGTGTGTGTGTGTGTGTGTGTGTGTGTGTGTGTGTGTAGAAAGAGAGAGAGAGAGAATACTTAAGGTCTTAGCAAATTTCCAGTATACATTGCAATACTGTTAACTATAGTCACATTGTTGTACATTAGATCTCCAGAACTTATTTGTCTTGCATAAGTGAAACTATGCACACCTTGACCACCATCTCCCCACATCTCTTACCCTCAGCCCTCAGTAGCCACCACTTTGCTCTCTGTTTCCAGATTTTGACTATTTTAGTGTCCAGAGCCATAGAGCCTGGCTGTTGCCTAAAAGCCTGCCTGTCCAGAGCCATAGAGCCTAGCCATTGCCTCGAGGCCTCAGAGCCTTGTTTGCTGTTATCTTCCATCCCTCCCCTTCCTGTGCACTATGGGTGTAGGTAACTTTGCACCTTGCCATAGATAACAGGGGAAGTTTCCATTTACCAGAACAACCTGCCTGCGGTTTTCTCAGTAAACCTTCTGCTGCTCACTTCCTTATCTGCTGATTCCCTCCTGCTGGATATATAAGCTGTGACCTTCTGGCTAATAAAAGAGACGATCAGAATACTGTCTTGTCTCCATTTCTCGTGTCTCTTGTCCCATCCAATTCCCACTCCCCCCTCCAGGGTCTGCATTGAATATCCCGTGGGTCGGGACAATTTTGGAACCCAAATGTGGGGCACTGGATACGGGGGACAATGTGAGGAAGATGGTGCATCAGAGGGTCGACCACTGAAAATGAAAGAGTAAAACCTTCGTCCACCACAGGAACCTGCCGTGTCAGGATAAGGTGAGTAAGCATGCCCAATAATGGGACAAGAATTAAGTGGTCATGATGTCTACATAAGACAGTTACAAAAGGCTTTAAAGACGCAAGGAGTAAAGCTTAAAACAAGTGATCTATTAAGATTTTTTGATTTCGTGAAGAATCTTTGTCCTTGGTTCCCAGAAGAACAGACTATTAATTATAAAAGGTGGTCTCAAGTTGGAGACGCTTTACAAGATTTCTATGAGACTTTTGGGCTGGAAAAAGTCCCTGTTACTGCCTTCTCCTATTGGAATTTAATCAGGGACATGATTCAGGATAGGGAAAAATCCCCAGGAGTTTCAGAAACTGTGGCCCCAACTGAAAAAATATTAAAAGCCAGTTCCAAGACTGACCTCCGAAATCCCTCTCCACCGCCTAGGGAGGACGTAGATCTAATCTCCCTAGAAGATGAAAGTAAAGAAATCAAGGCAGCCAGTGCCATACCTAAGAGATCTAAAAAGTATCCACTATTAAAATTCCAGGCATTCAGGAGGTGAGTGCAGAGGCGGCTGGTGAGGCAGGAGTCACAGTGTGAGGAAGTTGCAGATAAGTTTTTCTGTTAAGAAAAAGAGAATACAGTGCTAGGAAGTGTAAATAGTGAGCAGCTTACTAAGATATTGCTTAGCATTTTAGGTTTGTAATTTTGATAATGTTAAAAGCTGTGAGGAAAAAGGAAGACTTAAAACTTGAGAGAAGAGAAAATGCTTATAGAACAAGACGGAGGTTGAGAATGAACCTTTTTCATGAGAAAAATAAATAAAATTCTTTAAAAAAGATGTTGAGAGGAAGGACAACAAAAGCCCTGAGTTAAACGTTATACTGAAGGGCAACCGTTTAGCTTTAACATCAAAACAAGTGGTTTAAATAGAACCTAAACATTACTTGAAAAGTCAAGTTGTAGGTGATTAAAATAATTTCAAGGTGATAGTTTAAAAAGGTTAAATATGAAGGTGATTAAAAGATTTTAAAATTCATGGCACAGGTGAAAAAATAGAAAGGAGAAGAAAAAGTAGAGTAGGAAACAGAAGCAAGTAGGGGCAAATATACAACTTAGAAAGCTAAAAGATAGAAACAAAATAGAAAGTGATTGAAGATATGTCAAGGAAATGTATTTCAGATAGAAAATAGAAAGACAATTACTGGATGCAAGCATACAAGATAGGCGTCAAAAAAAAAAAGATAGATGTAAAAAAAAAGATAGAAAATATTTTAAAGCTAAGAATTGGATATAAAATAGAATAACTTAAAAATAAGGAAGAAATCAGTAGTGATGAATTTCTTTTAAGAGCCCATCAACTTAATTTCTGGTGGTGCTGAAGTTAGAAGGATTAAGATGAGGATGTTTAGTTGACAGTAGACCAGGACCAAGTTAAAAGAACATTGAAGCTAGAAGGGAAATCGTTTAAGAATCGCATCAAAAAGCTACTAAAAAGACTGAAGTAACAAAAACTAAGGCAGAACGTTTTGGGAAGAGTTAGAAAAATTTGAAAGGCCTTAAAGGGGTAGTTTAGTTCACTTTGGATAATTTAAATGACTTTCATAACTGAAGTAATTCAAGATGAATAATTATCAACTTAACATTTTTATCTGTGGTACATTGGTAAGTAGGCAGTTTTTTTTTTTTTTTTTTTTTTTTTTTTTAAGTTAAACAGTGTCCTTCCTGTGTTACACTCTTGCCTGTTCCCCATTTAGGAGTTAATCCTTGAGGACTTGTCCCAAATATGCTTTGGCAAATGGATGTTACTCATTTATCATAATTTGGTAATCTAAAATATGTTCACATGTCCATAGACACCTACAGTGGGTTTTTGCTTGCCACTTTACAGACAGGAGAAGCAACCAAACATGTTATTGCTCATTTGCTACATTGTTTTTCAATCCTGGGAATCCCAAAACAGATTAAAACGGACAATGGCCCTGGCTATACCTCCAAGGCTTTCCAAGATTTTTGTGCTAGATTACAAATTCAACATATTACAGGCATTCCCTATAACCCTCAAGGCCAAGGAATTGTCGAAAGAGCCCACTTATCTCTAAAAACTTGCCTTGAAAAAATAAAAAAGGGGGAATGGTACCCCACAAGAGGCTCCCCTAGGAATTTACTAAGTCATGCCCTTTTCATCCTTAATTTTTTAAATCTTGATGTCGGTGGCAAATCAGCAGCTGACCAGTTTTGGCATTCTGAGTCCCAACCACAATTTGCCATGGTCAAATGGAAGGACCCCCTAGATAACTCCTGGATTGGCCCATATCCAGTTTTGATGTGGGGTAGAGGTTCAGTCTGTGTTTTTTCTCGCACTCATAACTCAGCCAGATGGCTGCCAGAACAGCTGGTTAAACAAGTTGATCATAACCTCTCAGCCAGGGATTCGCTAGATCCCTGAGCATGTCTTTTTCTTTTCTTTTCCACAGGGGTCATGGCAACCAGCATTTTCTTCCTGATCGTTGGTTTTTCTGGTCAGCTGCCCAAGGTCCAGTCCAGCTTTGGAGATCCTGGACTCACTCGCCAATTGGTGAACAAACAGTATGGAAAACCATGTGATTGCAAGGGTGGGACCATTTCTAGTCCTCCTACATCGTACATATCTGTTGTAGATTGTGACACCCATTCAGCTTATTTGTCCTCATCATCTCCCGCTTATAGTTGTGTTGAAAAACCTAAGCTCATAGCCAGCAGTGGTGGGAGCCTTAAGCCATGTCCTTGCAGCACGTTTGCTGAATCTATACATAGCACTTGTTATTCTTCATAACAATTGTGCACTTCTGGAAACCAAACATACTTCACAGCCACCCTAATTAAAACTTATGTGGGGACTTTTGGAGGGGATCTTGCAGGTCCTCCTCCTGCTGTCAGGCTTGCCTCGAATAAGTATGCCCAAGCCTCTTCTACAGGTTCAGTAGGTCAACCTGTTTGTTGGTCCACCACTCCCCTCGTTCACATATCTGATGGAGGAAGCCCTCAAGACCAAACTAGAATTCTTAAAGTGGAAACAAAAATTCAAGAAATGCATGACATTTTGTTTCCTCAACTTACCTATCACTCCCTGGCCCTGCCCCCAAACAGGGGTGATTTAGAGCTTGATCCTCAGACCTCCAACCTTCTTTATGCAACTCATAAGTTGCATAATGCCACCAATCCAGGTCTTGCTCAAAATTATTGGCTCTGTCTGATAGTAGGACAGCCTGTCCCTGTTGCTTTTCCTGCTTTGTCTTTTAATTATTCTGTTGGTCATCAGTGTTCATTAACTTTCCCTTGCAGGTACAACCTTTACAGTTTTATAATGCTACTTGTTTCATTTCCCCTTCAGTTAATAATAGTTTTGAGGTCGAGGTTGGGTTTGCTACATTTGCAAATTGTCAGTCGTTTATCAACATTTCTACTTCCTTGCGTTCCCATAACAGTTCGGTTTTTGTCTGTGGTAGCAATAAGGCTTATACCCAAATACCCACTAACTGGACAGGGTTATGTGTTTTGGCTCTCCTTCTGCCCAGTGTAGATATTATATCTGGGAGCAAGCCCATCCCTGTCTCTACTTTTGAGCATATAGCTGGAAGATCTAAAATGGCTGTACAGCTTATTCCTTTACTTGCTGGTTTGGGAATTTCTGCAGCAGTTGCTACTGGAACTGCCGGTCTCACCCATTCTCTATCTCAATATACAAAATTGTCTACCCAGCTGATTTTGAATGTACAAACCCTTTCCCAAACTATACAGGACCTCCAAGACCAGTTAGATTCCCTGGCAGAAGTAGTCTTACAAAACAGAAGAGGTCTCAATTAACTAACTGTAGAACAAGGAGGTGTTTGTTTAGCCCTACAGGAAAGATGCTGCTTCTGCCAACAAATCCGGGATAGTTCGAGACCGTATCAAACAACTACAAGATGACTTAGAAAAGAGAAGAAAACAACTGGCAGAAAACCCCCTTTGGACTGGACTTAATGGATTCCTGCCTTATCTCTTAACCTTTTTAGGGCCACTGGTGGGCTTGCTTCTTTTGCTTTCTTTGGGGCCCCTTTTTACTTAATAAAGTCACAGCCTTTGTTAAACAACAAATCGAGGCTATTCAGGCAAGGCCTATACAGGTCCATTATCAATGCCTTGAGATGCAAGAACAAAGTGGTGCCTACATACCACTACATTCACCTTAACAAATGCTACCTCTGTGAGCTGAACTGGATAGCCAAAGACGGGTAAGAGGGTAAGTCCCCTGCACCACCCTAAACAAAAGGCTGCCATTAATGGCAACCCATTTCTATGACTGGTACCATGCTCGGGATGGGTTACCCCAACCTAAGACAGGCACAGTTCCCGAGAGGTATATATATATACCCACACATTGTGAAATACTCACCAAGTTTAACCTTATTAACATGTCCGTTTCCTCGATAGTTACCCTTTTTCTTTTTCTTTTTCTCTTTCTGTGTGTGTGTGTGTGTGTGTGTGTGTGTGTGTGTGTGTATAGAAAGAGAGAGAGAGAGAATACTTAAGGTCTTAGCAAATTTCCAGTATACATTGCAATATTGTTAACTATAGTCACATTGTTGTACATTAGATCTCCAGAACTTATTTGTCTTGCATAAGTGAAACTATGCACACTTTGACCAACATCTCCCCACATCTCTTACCCTCAGCCCTCAGTAGCCACCATTTTGCTTTCTGTTTCCAGATTTTGATTATTTTAGATATCTTAGCTCTAGTGAATAGTGCTGCAATTAACATTGGAGTGCAGATATCTCTTTGAGATCCTAATTTTATTTCCCTTACATATATACTCAGAAGTGAGATTGCTGGATAATGAGGTAGTTCTATTTTTAATTTTTTGAACAACTTCCATACTTTTCCATAATGGCTGTACCAAATTACATACCTACCAAGAGTGTACAAAAGTTCCCTTTTCTCCACATTCTCACCAACACTTATCTTTCATTTTTCTTTTTCTTTTTCTTTTTTTTTTTTTTTTTTTTTTTTTTTTTTTTTTTTGTCTTTTTGTCTTTTTTCGTGACCGGCAACAGATCGCAACCCTCAGTGTTGCACCCGTACCGGACCGGTACCGGCAACGGGATCGCAACCCTCGGTGTTGCCCCCGCTCCTCGCTCAGCTAGTGAGCCGCCGGTCTGCACATGGGATCCGAACCCTTGGCAGGAGTGCCGCCACGCTTCCCAAGCAGCGCACTGTAGCAGTGCGCCACCGGGCCAGCCCCATTTTTCTGATAATAGCTATTTTAATAGGTGTAAAGTAATATCTCTCTGTGGTATCGATTTTAATTTCCATGATGATTAGTCAAGTTGAGCACATTTTCATATATCTGTTGGCCATTTGTATGTGTTCTTTTGAGAAATATCAATTCAGGCCTTTTTTAAAAAATTTTTTTTTATTTTTGTCTTTTTTTCGTGATTGCAACCCTCAGTGTCGCGCCCGTACCGGACTGGGACCGGCAATGGGATCGCAACCCTCGGTGCTGCGCCCGCACCTCGCTCAGCCAGTGAGTGGCCGGTCTGTATGTGGGATCCGAACCCTCGGCGGGAGCGCTGCCATGCCCACAAGCGGCGTACTGTAGCAGTGCGCCACCGGGCCAGCCCCTATTCAGGCCTTTTGCAAGCTTTTTAATTGGGGTGTGTGTGTGTGTGTGTGTGTGTGTGTGTGTGTGTGTGTGTGTGTGTGTGTGTGGTTTGTTGAATTGTATGAGTTCCAATCCATAGATAGCCTTTCCACTCCATTGATTATTTCCTTTGCAGTGCAGAAGATTTTTAGTTTGATACAATCCCATTTGTCTATTTTTGCTTTTGTTTCTTCTGCTTTCAGAGTCATATTCAAGACATTATTGCTCAGTCAAATGTCAAGAAGCTATTATTCCACGTTTTCATCTAGTAGTTTTATAGTATCAGGTCTTAAATTTATGTCTTGATTCCATTTTGTGTTGATTTTCTTTTCTCTTTTTTTTTCTGTTTTATTTTTTATTATTTTATTTCTTTATTTTTTAAAAAATTTTATTTTGTCAATATACAATATGGTTGATTATTGTGCCCCATTACCAAAACCTCCCTCCCTGCTCCTTCTCCTCCCTCCCACTCAACAATGTCATTTCTGATTGCTTGTTGTATCAACTTCAAGGTATTGAAGTTGTTATATCTTCTTCCCCTGCCCCGATTTTTTTTTGTGTGAGTGTGTGAATTTATTTATTTATTTTTAGCTCTCACCAATAAATGAGAACATGTGGTATTTCTCTTTCTGTGTCTGACTTGTTTCATTTAATATAATTCTCTCAAGGTCCATCTATGTTGTTGCAAATGGCAGTATTTCATTCGTTTTTATACCTGAGTAGTATTCTATTGTGTAGATATAACACATTTTCCATATCCACTCATCTGATGATGGACATTTGGGCTGGTTCCAACTCTTGGCTATTGTAAAGAGTGCTGCAATGAACATTGGGGAACAGGTATACCTTTGACTTGATGATTTCCATTCCTCTGGGTATATTCCCAGCAGTGAGATAACTGGGTTATATGGTAGATCAATTTGCAACTGTTTGAGGAACCTCCATACCATTTTCCATAGAGGCTGCACCATTTTGCAGTCCCAACAACAACGTATGAGAGTTCCTTTA
>NW_007727217.1:261575-265482 GCF_000696425.1 Galeopterus variegatus
GATGTGTATTTTGCAAATATTTTCTCCCACTCTGTTGGCTGTCTTTTAGCTCTGTTAATTGTTTCTTTTGCTGTGCAGAAGCTTTTTAGTTTGATATAATCCCATTTGTTTATTTTTCCTTTGGTTGCCCGTGCTTTTGGGGTCATATTCATGAAGTCTGTGTCCATCCCACTTCCTGAAGTGTTTCTCCTATGTTTTCTTTAAGAAGTTTTATTGTGTCACGGTGTATATTTAAATCCTTAATCCATTTTGAGTTGATTTTAGTATATGGTGAGAGGTATGGGTCTAGCTTCATTCTCCTGCATATGGATATCCAGTTATCCCAGCACCCTTTGCTGAAGAGGCAGTCCCTACCCCAGTGAATAGGCTTGGTGCCTTTTTCAAATTTCAGATGGCAGTAAGTGTGTGGGTTGATTTCTGGATTCTCTATTCTATTCCATTGATCAGTATGTCTGTTTTTATGCCAGTACCATGCTGTTTTGGTTATTATAGCTTTGTAGTATAATTTAAAGTCAGGTAGTGTTATCCCTCCAGCTTTATTTTTTTTGCTCAGCATTGCTTTGGCTATGTGTGGTCTTTTATTATTCCATATAAATGTCTGGATAGTTCTTCCCAGTTCTGAGAAAAATGTCATTGGAATTTTGATGGGGATTGCATTGAATTTGTATATCATTTTGGGTAGTATGGATATTTTCATTATGTTGATTCTTCCAATCCAAGAGCATGGGATATCTTTCCATCTTCTTGTATCCTCTCTAATTTCTCTCAGCAGTGGTTTGTAGTTCTCGTTATAGAGATTTTTCACATCCTTGGTTAGCTCAATTCCTAGGTATTTTATTTTTTTGGTGGCTATTGTAAATGGTCAGGCTTTCTTGATTTCTCTTTCTGTATGTTCACTGTTGGAATATAGAAATGCTACTGATTTTTGTGTGTTGATTTTATATTCTGCTACTGTGCTGAACTCATTTATCACCTCCAAGAGTTTTTTTTGTAGAGGCTTTAGGCTGTTCGATATATAGGATCATGTCATCTGCAAACAGAGACAGTTTGACTTCATCTTTTCCAATCTGGATGCCCTTTATTTCCTTCTCTTCTCTCATTGCTCTGGCTAGTACTTCCAACACTGTGTTGAATATGAGTGGTGAGAGTGGGCATCCTCGTCTAGTTCCTGTTCTTAAAGAAAAATCTTTCAGCTTTTCCCCATTCAGGATGATATTGGCGGTGGGTTTATCATATGTGGCTTTAATTATGTTGAGATACTTTCCATCTATACCTAACTTATAGAGGGTCTTTTATAGAGGGTCTTTGTCATGAATGAGTGCTGAATTTTATTAAATGCTTTTTCAGCATCTATAGAGATGATCATATGGTTCTTGTGTTTGATTTTATTAATATGGTGCATCACATTTATTGATTTGCGTATGGTGAACCAAGCTTGCATCCCTGGAATGAATCCCACTTGATCGTGGTGAATAATTTTATGTATCTGTTGCTGTATTCTGTTTGCTAGTATTTTAGTGAGGATTTTTGCATCTATATTCATCAAGGATATCGCCCTGTAGTTTTCTTTTTTGGTTACATCTTTTGCATCTATATTCATCAAGGACATCGCCCTGTAGTTTTCTTTTTTGGTTACATCTTTACCTGGTTTTGGTATCAGGATGATGTTTGCTTCATAAAATGATTTTGGGAGATTTGCGTCTCTTACAATCTTTTGGAATAGTTTATAAAGAATCAGTGTCAATTCCTCTTTGAATGTTTGGTAAAATTCTGCTGTGAATCCATCTGGTCCTGGGCTTTTCTTTGTTGGGAACCTTCTGATAACAGCTTCAATCTTCTTTATTGTTATTGGTCTGTTCAGATTTTCTACGTCTTCATGGTTCATTTTTGGGAGCTTGTGTGTGTCCAGAAATTTATCCATTTTCTCCAGATTTTCAAATTTGTTGGTGTATAGTTGTTTATAGTAGTCTCAAATGATTCCTTGCCTTTCAGATGAATCAGTTGTAATATCGCCTTTTTCACTTCTAATTTTTGTTATTTGAATCTTCTCTCTTCTTTTTTTTTGTTCGCCATGCTAATGGTTTGTCAATTTTATTTATCTTTTCAAAAAAACACAACTTTTTGATATATTGATCTTTTGTATTGTTTTTTGGGTTTCAATTTCATTAAGTTCTGCTCTGATCTTAATGATTTCTTTCCATCTGCTAACTTTAGGTTTGGATTGTTCTTGTTTTAATAGTTCTTTAAGGTGAAGTGTTAGGTTGTTCACTTGCCATCATTCCATTCTTCTGAGGTGAGCATTTAATGCAATAAATTTCCCCCTTAATACGGCTTTTGCAGTATCCCTCAGGTTTTGGTATAATGTATCATTATTTTCATTAGTTTCAATAAATTGTTTGATTTCCTGTTTGATTTCTTCTTGGACCCATATGTCATTAAGGAGAATGCTGTTTAATTTCCATGTGTTTGTGTAGTTTCCAGAATTTTACTTGTTATTGTTTTCTAGTTTTAATCTGTTGTGGTCTGAGAAAATACATGTGATAATTCCAATTTTTCTGAATTTGTTGAGACTTGATTTGTTTTTTTTCATGTGATCTATCATTTTGAATGATCCATGTGCTGATGAGAAGAATGAATATTCTGAGGTTGTTGGATGGAATGTTATGTAGATATCTCCCAAGTCCAATTGGTCTAGAGTATTGTTTAGATGTTCTGTTTCTCTGCTGATTCTTTGCCTAGATGATCTGTCCAATATTGACAGTGGGTGTTCAGGTCCCCTGCTATCATGGTATTAGTGTCTATTTCCTTCTTTAGGTCTAATAGAGTTTGTTTTATAAATCTGGCTGCTCCAACATTGGTTGTGTACAGATTTATGATTCTTATGTCTTCTTCATGTATCAGTCCTTTTATCATTACGTAGTGTCCTTCATTGTCTCTTTTTATGGTTTTTAGTTTAAAGTCTATTTTTTCAGATATACGAATAGCTACTCCAGCTCATTTTTCTTTTCTGTTTGCATGGTAAATCTTTTTCCATCCTTTCACTCTTAGTCTATGTGAGTCTTTATGGGTGAGGTGTGTCTCTTATAGGCAGCATATAGTTGGGTCCTCCTTTTTAATCCAGTCAGCCAGTCTGTGTCTTTTGAATGGGGAATTTAAGCCTTTTACATTAAGAGTTGTTATTGAAAAGTGTTGATTTACTCCTAGCATTTTATTGATTGTTTAGTTGTCTTAGGTGTCTTTTGTTCCTTGCTTTCTGACTTACTGTTTGTTCTCTGTGTTTGTTGGTTCCTTAGGTTGTAGATAGAATTTTTGTTTGTTTTCTCTTCATGAATGCCATTTTTATTATACTAGTGGCTTTTGATTTTTCTTGGGTTTTTATGGCAGTGGTAGTTATTTTTCAGGAACCAAACCCAGTACTCCCTTGAGAATTTCTTGTAAGGGTGGTCGTGTGGTGGTGAACTCCTGCAGTTTTTGTTTGTCTGAGAAATATACTATTTGCCCTTCATTTCAGAAGGATAGCCTTGCTGGGTAGAGTATTCTTGGCTGGAAATCGTAGAGTACATTTCACTCTGATACTATCTTTTTAGAAAAATACTTCAGTTTTATTATCAATAAAAATCACCTATAGACCCTGATAAAAAGTTGTCACTTAAGTGAGTTGGTTTCAATATATTCTTGGCTGGCAATCTCTGGCTTTTAGTATTTTGAATATATCATCCCATTCCTTTCTGGCTTTTAGGGTTTGTGATGAAAAGTCTGATGTTAGCCTGATTAGGGTTCCCTTTTAGGTGATTCGATGCTTCTCTCTTGCAGCTTTTAAGATTCTCTCTTTGTCTTTGAGTTTTGCCAATTTGACTATAACATGCCTTGGTGAAGCCCTTTTTGGGTTGAATACGTTTGGGGATCG
>NW_007727217.1:266482-274370 GCF_000696425.1 Galeopterus variegatus
ATTTCATCATGATGTCTAGCTGAGTTTTCTTGTATCTCATTCAGTTTCCTTAGTATTATCACTTGATATTCCTTGTCAGTCATTTCAAGGGCTTCTTGTTCTATAGGATCTAGAGTTTGAGATTTATTAACTTTTGGTGGTGTACTTTCTTGATTTTTTGTATTTCTGGTATCTTTTTCTTATGTTTATTTATTGTGGCAGGGGGTTTCACAGTCGTCAGGTTTGACGCTACTGACTAACTAAGATGTTGCTGTGGTTGCCAATTTGGTATGGCTACCTTGGTGACTGCTCAGTTAGCCTCTAGTGCCTTGTGTGTGTGGTTGTCTTGGGTCTTGGGCCTCACTGGGGAGCCAGCTCTCTGGTCAGCTTGGACTCTGCTGGGCTGCTGGATCACAGGGCGGTACCGCAGGGTATGTGGTCTCTGCTAAGCTTCCACCTCCTGTGCAGGACTTCTCCCTGTTCCGTGCGCTCTGGCCCGGGCTGCTGGGATGCACTGAGGCACCATAGAGTGTGTGGTCTCTGCAGAGCTTCCCCTTCCCCTACAGAATGTCTCCCTGCTCTGCGTTAGGCCAGGTTTGGGATGGAGCGGGTGGCAGCGGTGAAGCCTACCTGCTGCTGGATCACACGGCGGCAGCCCCCTCACAGGGTGTGTGGACTCTATGGAGCTTCTATCTCCCTTGCTGGACGTCTCTGTGCTCCGTACACATTGGTCCAGGCTGCTGGATCATGCGGCAGCAGTGTGGTCCCTGTGGAGTTCCCACCTCCCCTGCTGGACGTCTCCCCACTCTGTGCGCACTGGGCTGGGCTGGGAATGGATCTGGGTGGCGGCGGTGAAGCCTACCTGCTGGATCACACAGTGGCAGCCCCACAGGGTGTGTGATTTCTGCCGAGCCTCCACCTCCCTTGCTGGACGTCTCCCCACTCTCTGCACACTGGGCTGGGCTGGGAATGGAGCTGGGTGGTGGCAGTGAAGCCTACCTGCTGGATCATGCAGTGGCAGCCCCACAGGGTGTGTGGTTTCGGTCGAGCCTCCGCTTCCCTTGCCAGATGTCTCCCCACTCTGTGCGCACTGGGCTGGGGTGGGAATAGAGCCGGGTGTTGGTGGTGAAGCCTACCCCAATAGCAGATTTCTCTTGAAAATTGTCCTTATTTCTGAAGCTCCGTGCTGTAGGTCAGGGCCTCTTCGTCATTTGTCTTTCAGGATCATGCGATGTTTTGAGCTGTCCTCATGGAAAGGAAAAGGTGAATGTGGTATGAGGCCCCGCCCTCACATGGGGCACTAGCTGTTGGGCATCTCCTGCAGCCACATGGGACCCCAACAGATTTTTCCTTTCCCTAGACGGTTGGGGCCAAAGGGGTTGGGGCCAAAGGGGTTTCTCTCTCCCAGGGCGTGGGGCAAAAAGAGATTCCAAGAGATGTGTGAGCATGCCACTGCTCTCCCAGATAGGGAACAAACACATACACATGCAGTGGGGGTTCTGTCAGGCAGTTCCCTTGAGTTGATTTTCTTTATGAGGTTCTTCAAAAAGTATGTGGAAAGATTTTAATTCATTTTTAGTTCTATTTTTCAACAAACTTTTTGAAGTACCTTTGTATATGATGTGAAATGAAATAAGGGTCCAATTTCATTCTTTTGCATGTGCATATCCAGCTTTCCCAGTAAGATTTATTGAAGAGACAGTCCTTGAGTTGATTTTCTTTATGAGGTTCTTCAAAAAGTATGTGGAAAGATTTTAATTCATTTTTAGTTCTATTTTTCAACAAACTTTTTGAAGTACCTTTGTATATGATGTGAAATGAAATAAGGGTCCAATTTCATTCTTTTGCATGTGCATATCCAGCTTTCCCAGTAAGATTTATTGAAGAGACAGTCCTTTTCCCATTGTGTGTTCTTGGTACACTTGTTATAAAGATCAGATGTCTTTAGACATATGGATTTATTTTTCCCTTCTCCCTCCCTCTCTCTCTCCTTCCCCCACTTTCTTTCACTCTTTCTTTATTATTTCCGTGCTCTCTATTCTGCTGCAGGGTCTCTGTGTCTGTTTTTAATGCTAATACCATACAGTTATAATAACTGTAGCTTTGTTATAGTATTGGGGTCAGAAAGTTTGATGAATCTAGCTTTGCTCCTTTTGCTTAAGATTAATTTGTCTATTCAGCATCTTTTGTGGTACCATATGAATTTTAGGAATGTATTTTCTGTTTCTGTAAAAAAGCACCATTGGTATTTTGATAGAGATTGCATTGAATCTGTAGGTCACTTTGGGTAGTATAGATATTTTAACAGTGTTAATTCTTTCAATCCATGAGCACATGATGTCTTTTCATTTGTCTGTTTTTTTTTTAAATTTCCTTCATTAATGCCTCATAATTTTCAGGGTACATACCTTTTTCCTTTTTGTATTAGTGTATTCCTATTTTACTATTTTTGTTGCTATCCTCAATGGGATTGTTTAAAAATTTACTTATCCACAAGACATTAACTCTTGCTAAGAAAAAGGGGAAAACCTTTTACTCAGGGTGACTGGTAGGATTTACCTAATCCTGAGTAGTTAAAAGAGCTGTCTGGAGTACTATACTGACAATCTGAATGCCAAATTGAAGCTTAATGGTAAGGAAAATTAGCATCCATTAGAGCAGGAGTGGAGTGTGACAGCACTGTACTTGTTTCTGTGCTTATGTTCTTCTGTACTACTTTTCCTTTCTTTTCAATTCTTCTTTCTTTCTCCCCTCTCTCTTTTACTCACTCTTTCTTTTTCTTTCTCTCTCTCTCTCACTCACTCACTCTTTCTTCACAATGCTCATATTCCTCTATTTTCTATATCTATTGGCTTTTCTTTCTCCTGAAGCTGCCGTAACTCCATGGCACTAACAAAGACTCTTCACTGGTTTACTTATAATGTAAAAAGTGGAAAGCAGCATAAGGAAATCAAAGACATCTATGAATTTATATTTGTTACTTATTTCTCCAATTAAGGCAAGCTGTAGTGTTCTCCCACTGCACCTTTCTAAAGCTACTCATGTTGCCTTTTTCTCTACTGCTACTGCTCTAAAGTGCTTTCTTTCTTTATTTCTGCTTTATTTCTTTATGTATACTTTATTTCTTTATTATTGAACTTATTAATATCCAGAATAGTTTCCTGTGTCTACAAATTCCTCACAAAATTTTAAATAGCAGGTCTATTTGGTGCAGTTGATATGCATACTCAAAAGGCCAATTATCAAATCTGTTTCTTTGATTGCTTATGTTCTAAATAAAACTTATAATCTTTGGTTTTTCATAAACTGCAAATACAAAAAATTGATATGTGATTTCATTCATGTCACCAGAAGTAACTTTTCCTTTTTCTGGTAATATAGCGGAAAAGTTGCAAGGTCTTAAAAGTATCTGAAAATTTAAAAAATATTGCATTTATTTTGGATAGAGGAGCAAATTACAGCAATATAATACTGGTTTTTATATGATACCGAGACTAAATGAGCTCTCAGAATTTTGCTATTTCTGAATAAACAATTGCATATTTCTATACTATATATTCTAATATCAATGCACATTTTAAGGAGGACTATATATTGGTCGAGATCACCAGTATACTTTGAAAAGATTTAGCATAGAGAAGAGTTAAAGCCCTGCCCTGTCAAAGACATCGAGCTCTTGTAATTTGAGAACAAGTATTTATACTCTCTTAGTCTATGTTCAGTCTGTGTTTTCTCATCTATAAATTAGTTATAATCTCTTCTATCTCACTGTTTTGTGTAAACCATAAGTAAATACTGTATATTTATAGTATTTGGCACAATGTCAGAATGCAGTTAACATTAAAAATACAGCTATTGCTGTTAATGTTATTTTTCTTACTATGACTTTGCTATACAGACATTTTATAGAATAGATTTTTAAAAATCATTGAAAATAATCTAGTCCAATAATTTTAAATGAATAGGATGTAAATTTTAAGTAAAAATTGTGTACAACAAAATCAAAAATACAAAGATATATGAATTAATTTTTCTGATATTTGGTTTATATTGAAAATCAAATACTGTGGGTAATTTTGCTATTATGGAAATGATATCATAATAATACATAAAGGCTGCAGAATAAAATACTTTAGAAGACATTAAAAATGGTGAAAGACAAAGTATAACCTTAAGACTGAGGAGAAATAAACATTTTTATCTGTCAGGTCCGCCGCCAGCAGCCAACCCTTACAGCCCTAGCCTCGTTCCTTTCAGTCGGTGAGCAAACGGCCCGGGATTCCTCTTTCCTTCTAGGCCCCCTTTTGAAGGAGACAGGGGAAGAGAGCCGTGAAGAGAGGTGAGCACACCACCAGCCCCAAACCAGCCCAGTTAAAAGACACTCAGATGCGGTGGGGGTTCTGTCAAGCAGTTCCGTTTATTAACACACAAGCATTGGCTTTTAAAGGTAAATGGCAAAGGCAGGTTTTTTACATCCTCCAATCAGCTTAAGGGTTAAGGGCAAGCATCCTGTCTCAATACCTAGCTATTGAAATTACGCAGTGTTCACAAGTGCGGCCAATAAGGGCTAAGGCAAGGTTCCCGCAGACACTCCCACCCTGCTTTCTCCCGGCTCCCGGTGCCATCTTAGGCTGCCACGTTAATCCACTTGTAATGTCACTTTAAAGTGGTGTTAGTTTTTTAAAAGCCCAACAAGATTGGAATCATTCAAGTTTAGAATCTTAGAGATGAGGCCCTGTGGAGCCAGGGCTCAGATCTCTGAGTAGGGGGCACTGCTTGGATATTGTTGGGGCCTCAGGAACGTTATCAAATTTATATGCATTAAAATTTAAATCAAAGAAAATTTACCAAAATAAATTAACTTAGCAAAAATGGTCTTATAATCTAAGATATAATAAATAACTTACTATAACATGGAAGAAGAAGAAAGATAGAAGACAAACAAAAAAGCACACATACTCGTGTTAAAAGTAAAGCAATATCTTAATTGAGCTTCAGCATCTTCATGGGGACATTATTGCAACTCTTTTTTAAAAAATGGTGAAAAATGGATATTGCCATATTTCTCTTATAATGAATACCTGATCAGAACAATGTAATTTCTAGTTTTCACTGCTAACACATGATATGTTTTCTAAATAATATACTTATTAAGGATGTACTATTGTGGAAAAGGAGTGACAAAGGACATCACCTCCTATCAATTTAGGCATAATGGAATGTAGGTTGCCCTCAAGAAATCAACATAGGAAAACCCAAACTCAACCTATGTGCTTAGCATGATTATACCAACCAATTAGCCATAAAAATATGACTGAAGATAGCCTGTCCTTCCATAATTACATGCTCACATGAAATCTTTGTAAATTGAATTTGGCTTCCAATGTAGCCTAACTACTGGAGGAAAACTCACTAATCAGTTTAAGGAAGGGTGTGATCCATTTGGCAGCCAAATTTTCAATGTTAGTAAAAAAAAAAAAAAAAATAGGCAATTCTTTTAAAAAGGCTAGTTGAATCTACTGTCATCTCTCTGCTTTCTTCTCTATTTGTATCCAGTCCCGATCCTTCCATCCTCACTACGTGTTTTATAATAAATAGCTCTCTTTCCAGCCATCCATTTCTGTTCATGTATCCATCCATTGATCCAGATTCCCATCTGGGACATTGGCTAATGTGAGATTGCCAAAGTTGAGACCATTCACTTTCTGTGCCAGCAAAACTGAAGGCCAGTGACTGTGCAGTGGTTGACTTTCTAAAGTGAGTAATACTCTGTGCACTTTCCTGGTTATCAAGGGGATAGTGCTGCTCCCACGACAAAACTCCACTAAATCCAATGAAACACCCAAATCTGATTTTTTAGAAAGAAAAAAAAAAAAAAACTTTTGAGAGATAAACATAATGTTTACACAGTGTTCTCTGGATCTTTTACTTTTATTTGAAATAGAACTTTATACTGTGGCCAAATAGAATTTTAGCATTTAACAATTTAGACTGGAATGTTTTGCAATTATATTTGTGCCTTTTTTTAGAGGAACAGTTTCCAAATTGCTAGTGCAATTATCATATATAAGTTGCAGTTGCTGCTGACAAGCAGGATTGGAGTGTGTGTTGTGGGGTACATGGGCACCACTCTGACAAGGACAGGGTATACTTGGCCAAAGTCCCCAACAAAATCTCCAAGTGGCTGCTGAAGCCCACCAAAGGGAGGGGATAAAACACAGAACAAAGAAAAAGCCTTGACTATTCACATTGGAAGGCAGAGAAATGCCTTCTCCAAGGAAAAAATGTGGGGAAGAACTCAGTAACAAATATTGTTTCTGGGATGTAGAAAAAGAAGCTGGGACTGCTCAGTTAGCTTAGTTGGTTAGAGTGTGGTGTTGTAACACCAAGATCAAGGGTTCAGATCCCCATACAGGACAGCTGCCAGAAAAAAAACAAAACAAAACAGGGATTGTGCCAGCAGTTTTAGCAATTCTGTTGTATTAATTCATTTATTCTTCAGAATTCTGTGAGGTGGTTATTTTTATTTGTATTTTTATTTTTTTATTTCTCAGCATTATTGAAGTATGACTTACAAATACAAATTGTGTATTTTAAGATGCACAATGTGATGATTCGACATATGTATACATTGTAAAATTGATACCAGAAGAAAGGGCCTGCGAATGACCAATAGCTGTTCTCAACACACCCCAATGTCTAGCAGGCTCTTGACTCTGCCACAGGGAAGAATACAAGAGCAAAGTCACAGTAGAAAGTGAAAGCAGTTTAATGTAGCAAAGTAAGAAACACAGACTTCACAGGGAAAAGTGCGGCCTCGCTCCGGAGACTGAGCAGGGCTTGTACTGTTTATTTCAATAAAATAAAATTTTTTTTAAAAAAGAAAAAAAGAAACTGTCAAAAAAAAAAAAAGAGAGAGAGAGAGAGAGAGAGACGTAAGGGAAGTCAGGCATTTGATCTCTAAAGGGTCTTCAGAATCTGACATTCTAATTGTCACCATGGTTTATGTGGATGCCTCTATAGTAGTATTTTCCAGGACATGATCTATGAAATATAGATCTGCCTCAAGATGCTAGTAAGTGGTCCATGGTTAAGAGGGTTGGTTCTATGGTCACATAAGTGTGGAATGAGCATTGACATAATAAAAAAATAAATAAAATAAATTTAAAACTAAAAAAAATATAAAAGGAATACACTTAGAGTTTAGTATAAAGGGGCTGGCTAAGCAGTGTGAGCAGCTGCTCATCAGAAGTAAGTTTAACACGAAAGTAAGGCATACACACCTCTCCAGGGAAGTGTGGGTTAGCTCCAGGAAAAGTGGCCACAACCCCACCTTCTGCCAGTATTCAACCTTTATACCTTTGCTATCTAATACATATTCCTGCTATCTAATACATTTTCATGCTATCTAATGAATTTTCAACTAAGAGAGTGGATCTCAGTTATGAAACAGTCATGCAATGCTCAGTTGGTCTCCTTTTAGAGCATGTTCATTGGTCAAATTCTATCGCATGCTGGAAACATATTTAAGAATATTCTGTGCTCTTTGGCACCTCTGGTGGAAGGTCATTCAAAGGATAAACTCCTTTCTACTGAGCATGCTCAGTCACTGGGGTTGTATAAGCCTTTTACTGGGCATGCTCAGCTACTAAAGTTATATAAGTACTTTTTTTTTTTTGTTAAATTTTTATTTTGTCAATATACACTGTATATGATTATTATGGCCCATCACCGACACCTCCCTCCCTCCTCCCTCTCTCCCCTCCCCCCCAAGAATGTCCTTTCCGTTTGTTTGTTGTAAAAACTTCATGAAAGTATAGTTGTTATATCTTCTTCCCCACCCCACCCCCAGTTTTTTTGTGTGTGTGTGTATGTGGGTGAATTAATTTGTTTGTTTGTTTTTTTTTTT
>NW_007727217.1:276456-288910 GCF_000696425.1 Galeopterus variegatus
TGTTTATTATTGATTTCTAGTTTTAATCCATTGTGGTCTGAGAAAATACATGGGATAATTGTCACTGGGGTTGTATAAGCCTTTTACTGGGCATGCTCAGCTACTAAAGTTATATAAGTACTTTCTACCAAGCTGCTCATCTACTGGATTTGTATAAGTCCACCCCTTGTGGTCTCAATCTTTGCATGTTGGTTAACTCTCTTCTAGGGGATGACGTACAGGAGGGGCTTGAGACCTTGGGGAGTGGCTTGAAACCCAGAGGTGTGTCCTGGAACCAGAACCCATGGAAACTGAGCATCTTATCTCAAAATGATTACTACAATTAAGCTAATTAACACATCTATCACCTCACATAGTTACCCCCCCCCTTTTTGTGTGGTGAGAGCACTTAATATCTACTTTCTTGGCAAATTCAAAGTATACAGTACAGTATTATTAACTATAGTCACCATGCTGTACAGAACTTAACCACCTTATAACTGCTAAAAGATTGTATTCTTTGACAGTGAAGGAAAACAAAATATTTCTCCCTAAGATATTTAGGATTGCTGAGCTGAAGACAGTTAAAAGATTGGGGAATTCTGCCTTTTCTCTATTTGCCTAACAAAAATTATACACACAAAAGATCTTTCTACCTTTCTTCCCCCTTTCTTGCTATTAAAGTAAAAAATCAAAAAAAAAAAAAAAGAAAGAAAGAAAACGAGAGACAACTCTCTAGAAAGAAAGAAAACGAGAGACAACTCTCTAAGAGAATGTTTTATTTGAGAAAACAAGATTGTAATCTGGGACACACACCCACAGAGACAGGGTGGTCTCTGGTATGACCAAAGAACAAAGAAAATCTGGTAGTTTTATTAGAGAGGGGAATGTTACGTACGGTTTTAAAATAAAGCTCATTGGTACTAGCAAAGATTTTGAGAGTTGGCAAGTTTGATTTGTGAGTGACAGCTGTAAGTAAAAATGATTATTTGAGTCATGGCATGTTCTTTCAGCAGCTACTAGGTAAAAACTAGTCTTAGGGTTACAGGAGGCTGTCAGAACATCTGGGTTTATCACAAATTTTTCTTGGAGCAGGTGTTATATGCCTGGAGTGGTTTTTCCTCCTAGCTCCTTGACTCCAATTTTAGTTTGGGTATGACAAGAATGACCCCGTTCCTGTAACCAATTCTCACACTGCCTGAAGACAGTTCAAAGATGGTCACACGAAGGGAGTGTGTGAGCAGACTTTACTCTTCCCATAATTTACCTTCTCACAGTTTTCTCGCTTCTAGAGGCTGGAGCTGCTTGATTCTTTGTCTTGTCACTGCTGTAAGATTTATTGCTCTTTGTTAAAACGCTATTTATGCAGGCATACTAAGCCACTACCTTAAGATACTTTTCCTGAGGTTTCTCCCGTGTAATGCGTACCACATGCTTTAGTAAACTTGCTTTCCCCCACTCTGTTTTGTTAATCTGTCTTCTGTTACAGGAGTTTTGTCTCAGCTACCAATTTTTAAGAATTGAAAAATATTTTCTCCCCTTCAAGAAAGATCTCCCCATTATTCCTAACTCCCAGCTCCTGTCAACTCCCCTTCTACTCTCTGTTACTTTGAGTTTAATTTTCTTAGATTCCATATATGCGTGAGATCATGAAATATTTATCTGGCTTATTTCACTTAGCATAATGTCCTCCAGGTCCGTTCATTCTGTTGCAAATGGCAAGATTTCCTATTTTTATTAAGGCTGAAAAAATTCATATATATATATACATATATATATATGTATGTGTATATATATATGTGTGTGTGTGTATATGTGTGTGTGTGTATACACACACCACATTTATTTAATCCATCCTTCTGTCCATGAAGTTTTAAATTGTTTCTATATCGTGGCTGTTGAAAATAATTCTGCATTGAACATGGGGGTGTAAATATCTCTTTGAAATAGTGATTTTGTTTCCTTGTAAGGTGGTTATTATTATCATTATCTCATATACTGTCTGGGTTTTCTTTAAGATGAAAAATGTGTTGAAAAGAATATTTGGAGAAATACTGCAGTTATATGAGGACAAAAGAACCATATGATGCTACTAAACATCTTTCTATGAACAAGGAGCAGAAACCAAATTCTCACAGGTGGAAGAGCATAAAGAATGTTCCATATACGTGCAATGTCTGAAATACTGACTATGGAAGGCACTATAAATTAATTGACAGTGAACAAAAACAAACAAAAACCCTATTTAAAAAGAAAGCTTAAAGATAAGGTGTTTAATTATATATGTATACCCATATCAATACCCTTCACTTACAATAGAAAAATACTGAAATATATATGCATATTGAAAAAAGTATTACTAATCTGTTTCTAAAATTCTCTGGATTTTGTAAAATAAGGGATGCAGATTAAAATAGAGTTCACTCAAAAACTAGAATAATTTCCTTGTCATTTATAAAATTTAAAAAAATTTAACTCAAAATATAACTAGTAGAGCAAATCTCTTCTCTCTGAAAAGAAACAAAAAAAATAATTTTTTCAACAGAGAACAGAAAGAAAGTTATTATGTAAGTAAATAAATTCCAAGAATAAAAAAAACACCCATACCCATGTTACTTTTCTGCCTCAATAATGAAATTTGGTTATTTTCATACTTAAAGAATTTTATTTTCTAAGTAGTTTATTTTATAACTGCTCTACCAATTTTTTATGCTCAAATTCATGTTCATATAAAATTTCCCATATTTTTTTCCAGTGAGATACTGAGAGCAGTTTAAAAAGTTTGTTAAAAATAAAATTAAAAGATATGACTCCTTCCATAAACTATTTGAAGATGTTATATTTTAATACTATAAACATGAGGCACCATTGGAAAATTTAATTTTGTTGTAATATTAAATTCTGTTTTCTATTATATATTAATATTATATAATTATTTGAAAATCTTTCTCTTCATATCTGTATTCCCAAAATAAAATAATCATCCCAATTTTTAAATTACTTTTTCGAAACCAGATTTGTATGAATAACATAAATATTATGCTATAAATGGTATAATGTAGCATCATGCACAATATAAATAACTGGTTAATTTGTTAGGCTACAGTGCAAAGTTAATATGTACCAGCATGTTAAAAGACACTGATGAAGAATTTGAGAAATTAAACATTTATTTTTAATTTGAAAATTGAAATAATATTTAACATTGCAGCAAACTAAACTTAAGATCATAAAAATAGAGACTTAAAAAAGAATCAAAAAAAAAATATTGAAGCAATTTCAAAAAATGTATTGAAAACTGATACTGTTGGGCCTTAAAAACTAACGCCACCTTAAGTGACATTACAAGTGGTGCCATTATGGGCCCACAAGGGCATATTAACGTGGCAGCCTAAGACGGCGCCAGGAGGATGCAGGGTGGGAGTGTCTGCGGGAACCTTGCCTTAGCCCTTATTGGCCAAATACGCGCTTCCACACTCGTGAATACTGCGTGATTACAATAGCTAGGCATTGAGATAGGATGCATGCTCTCATAACCTATAAGCTGATTGTGTGAATACTGCGTGATTACAATAGCTAGGCATTGAGATAGGATGCATGCTCTCATAACCTATAAGCTGATTGTAGGATGTAAAACCCTCCCTTCCCCATTTGCCTTTAAAAGCAAGTACTTGTGTGATAATAAACGGAACTACTCAACAGAACCCCTGCCGCATCTGAGTGTCCTTTAACGGGCTGGTTGGGGCAGGCGGTTGTGCTCACCTCTCTTCACGGCTCTCTTCCCCCATCTTCCAATGGGGACCAGAGGGAAAGAGGAATCCAGGCAATTCGCTCGCCCACCTAGGGAAAGATTGATAATGAGGCGTTTTTTCTAGGGCTGTTGGTGTCAGCTGGTGGTGGACCCAACATGAGACATTTGTACAGCAGTAAAAATTTAAAAGTTTCCATAATGTTTTGGCAGTTAACATGGCAAAAAATACACTTTTTGCATATTAAGCTCATTTTTTATAAAATCATTTTAGCAAATATATTCCACAGATGCAAAATCTATAAAATATTATATAATACCAAAAATTTAAAAGAAGCCTATATATTCAAATACATTAAATTATAATATCTCAGCTAGATGTAATGATGTGTAGTTACATAATATAACAATAAATATACATTAGAAGCATAAAAAATATGTTATATGGTAACAATGAAGAATATGACCTTACATGTCCTTCGATAATAAAAATAATATCTATGTAAAATACTATTATATTTACCTATAGTATTTAACCATAAAATAATGTTTGAAAGGCTTTTTGTTTTTTTTCTTAAGAGAGATTTCATATGATTTTAAATATGGGGAAAATATTTACCTAATTCATGATTACTTTTACAGATTTTTAACATCAATTCTTTTTGGTAAATTGAATAATATTTTGGTGAATTTATACCCAATTGTAAGGAAAGTAGGAAAAGTTTAGTCAGGATCTCTTGCCTTGCATCTGTTACAAATGGGGAAGATTCAGCACGTTCACTAGAAACAAGTTATAAAAGTAGTGTAACTGTGCATGTGAGCCCATTTACTGATTCAGCATGATTGTTGTAATTATGTAATGCTTGGCTTGTGGCCACTGTTTTGTGCTAAGAGTAAAAAGAGATAACTGCTCTGAACTGCTGGTCAGCAGAGCAGCAGAGGGAACAGCAGAACTCATGTCTGAGGATAAAGCATGTCTGTGAAGCTCAAATCTGAAGAATAAAATATGTCTACCTTGCATAGAGCTGCCAGATATCTTCTTTCAATTACCTGACTCACGGCCTGCACAGGAAGGGGCAGAAGGATCTGAGATTCCTGCCTGACAGCAATATATGATGAAATTCTAACATTTCAATAAGCACTGAATATGATTTGTGTATAACAAAAGAACAGGAGTATAATAAAAAAATATTAGTGAAAATACTTTGAAATTTTAGGAACATACCAATAATGAAAAGAAACTGTGATGTGAATATAATAATTTTTTACATAAAAATGAGCACTAACATATCAAATTATATGAAGGGGGATACTTAATCATTTCATTTTTATTATTTTTTGCAATAAATTATAATTCAAACACAATAAACCAGACATTGATTATGATGCAAGCATTTGATTATAACTTCTCTCAAATACGATAGAAGGGATTACCTGTAAAGGGATATTATGCACATAGTATACTGTTCTGTAGTAAATATGGGAAAACTGGAAATGCAGAATTATGCACAGAAAGTAAGTTTTTTAGAAAATCACATATAACAGAATTTCTTATATCTCATTGTAAGACAATCATTGGAAATATCTAGGTCTATTCCATCATTTTTAAATAATGAGAGCAATAAACTGTCTGTAATCAGCAAAAGCTAAATAAAGATAACTTTTACCCTGATGAGCTGTATTTCCTGTAAAAAAATATAAAAAATCATAATTTAGCATGGTGTCATTAGGTACCAGTTGAACTTTACAAAAACATGTAATTTTCTCTATTGCTGTACCACTTGAAAAATTTTACTCTAGAAATTCATAGTAAGGAAGAGAAGAAAGACCCCTTCATTGCTTTTCACTTAGCAGGGCTTAAGAGGTATTAATTTCTAAAGTCCTTATGTGAAATACACTTTTCCCTTTAAGATCCTCAACACAGTTCAAGTGCACCACTTTTATTAATTGACAATATCTTAAAATAATTTACATAGCCCCAAAGAGAATTTATAATAGTTAAATAACCAAAGTCAACTGAGTTCACCCATCTCCATGCTACATATTAAATTTATAACCAAATAACTTGATCAACCAATTATGGATTTAACAGAACCCCGGGTATTGAAGTTGACAAGTGCCATTATTGTTTGAGAACATTCCTTTATCTTCTTTATATAATTTGTTGCTAAACGTGGGAATTTATTTATTTATCAAGAATTTTTTTATTATTTTTCATTTACTTATTTTTATTTTATTGTTGCACAATGTAAACATTTTTGTAGCCCTTTAACAATTTCTCCATAAACCCCATCCCCCTCTTTCCCATCTATGGTGGCCTCAGTTCCCTTTTCTCTTTTTGAAAGTTACAGGAATTTTTGTGATTGTTGTGTCTTTCTTTCAGCTCCCACTTAGTGAGGATATGCAGTATTTTTCTTTCTGTACCTGGCTTATTTCACTTAACATAATATTCTCTAAGTTCATCCATGTTAGTGCAAATGGCAGTATTTTATTCCTTTTTTATGGCAGGATAGTATTCCTTTGTGTATATATACCACAGTTTCCTTATCCAGTCATTGGTTCCAACCTTTAGCTATTGTAAATAAAGCTGCGATAAACATGGGAGTGCAGGTATCCCTTCAATAAGATGATTTCCATTTCTTTGGGTATACACCCAGCAGCAGGATTGCTGGATTGTATGGCAGTTCTGTCTGTACTTGTTTGAGCAACCTCCGTGCTGTTTTCCATAAAGCCTGCACTAATTTACAGTCCCACCAACAGGTTCCCCTTTCTCTGCATCCTCGCCAGCAATTTTTCCTCCTCCTTTTTGATAATGGCCAGTCTAACTGGCATAATATATATCTCAGTGTGGTTTTGATTTGCATTTCCCTAATGATTAGTGATGTTGAGCATTTTTTCATGTGTTTGTTGGCCATTTGTATATCTTCCTTTAAGAAATGCCTACTCAACTCCTTTGTCCATTTTGTAATCCAGTTATTATTATTATTTTTTTTTACTGTTAAGCTGTTTAAATTCCTTGTCTACTCTGGATATTAATATCAAGAAGCATTTATTAATAAGGGGTATCTTAGTGGGTTCCCCCTGAAAGCTGAGAAAAGAATTGGGTGCCGGTAGGTGAGAGGTAAGCCCAGCAAGCCGGAGTGTCAAACTAGGAAGATTGGGGAGAGAAAGCAATAAAAGCAACATACAAGAGTGTTTACTGTGTAGGCTTTGTTGATACAGCACAGATTTGGACTTTCTAAGAAGGACACAGAATATCTCCCAGGATTGTACACCTGAAGCAGAAGAGGACTGTATTGTTTACCACAGATTCCCTTCCCTGAGAGTTGTCCCTAAGGGTTCTAACTCTCCCACAATCCAGAGGATGCTTTTCCAGGCTGAGTGAGTTCTGTAGCTTTGGTGAAGACCCCAGATCAGGCAGCAGAAAGGCAGGAAAGATGTCTGATTTTACCACAACTGCCCATGAAATCAAAAGGGTCAAGGAATGTAAAATCTGGGTTCCACAGTTGCATACTACAAGGAAACTGCTTCAAGTCATACAAAGTTCTAACAGTTCGAAATTAATAGGACAGCTGAATGTTAGCGGACAAAAGTACATAGACCTAAAGTACAGCTGCTAAGCCTAATAATCAATACATGATTAAGTAAAGATAGACCCTACATTTGTCGAAATAAACAGCAGTGTGGGGTAGTTTAGTCTTAGCATAAAATGAGTGACTTAGATAAGTGTTGTAGGAGTTGCTTTGTTTAAATATCCATCTCCTAATCACACTGAAACCTCCTTGTGGGCAAGGGACATTTAAAGCTTTGTACTGTAAAGGTCAAGCACATGGCATGTGTTCAGTGTATAAGTACTGTTCCAAATGAAAGAAGCAAGGAGAGAGAAAAACAAAGAAGACAAAAGAACCAATGAAGCACTTCAGGAAAAGACTCTTAGGAAAGAGCTGTATAAAACTTAAGTAATTGGAAAGTTACCTGTGCAGTAATGGATGTTTGTTAGACTGGTTTATTATTATCTAAAATAAGATTTTAGAAAAGGCAAATGCTCAAAATATTAGTGAAAGAAAGGTAAACAATTTTAACTACCTCCAACATGCAAATAAATTACCTTAACCCTTTCACTATGTTTGAAAAGAAAATTGTAATAAAGTAAATTAAATTAATTTCAGATTAATACTAACAAATCAATTTAGAACTAGATTTTTATTTGATTGCTGAAAACAAAATTTAATCATAAAAAGTGGTTCATTGCTATTACCACCAGAGGTAGGTTTTGCTTGTTTTCTTTTCTTTTAATTTATTCTTTTACAATATAAATGTTACATTGTTTAGTCTTTGGGTTTTCTCTATGATAATGGTCCTGACAATTAGCAAATCCTACAGTAAAGGTTAACATACATCTCTACAGACTGAATTTGCTTGACTATTCTTGAAATATTTGATTTGGCAGATTACCCAGAGACTTTTTAGCTCAAAGACAACTAGATTTGTAAAATAAAAGTCTGCATCCATTGTTTTGCTATGCCCAATAAATAAGCATTTTCTAAATACCTTTAAAGATCAAAGGCTATAAAAGTAAAAGCTTATTAGTATTCAAGTAAGTAACATAAATGTGTTATTTGGGCCAGATGGAAAACAATAGCACATGATTTACTCTTCAGTTAGTTGAAAGATGTATACCTTTCTAAGGACATCATTCAAATCACATTATAAAAATATTATGGTGGTCAAAAACAAAACAAAACAAACAAGCAAATAAACAAAAATAATTGTGTGCATCTGTGCATCAGTTATTTACAATCATACTGTGTAGAAAACAATCACAAAACCTCAATCACATATTTCAGTAAACATTCATGTAACTTAGACATCTGGGAGATTCCATTCTTTTCAGTTGGGCTAGCTCATGTGCCTTTGGCCTGCTTATCTGGGTAGGGTTTACTGACATATCTATGGATTAGATGGCTTTTAGATGACCTAAGATGGCTTTGCCTGGGAAGACTGGAAAAATGCATTTTGGAATGATGTGATCTCTTGTCCTCCACCAGGCAAGCTTGGGCATATCCTCATGTCATTCCATGAGAAACAAGAGAGAAAGTGGAAACAGAAAGTAATGTTTTCAAGCCTCTGCATGCATCATTACACAGTCTGGCTTCTTATCGGCAGGTTCTACATTTAACAAACCGCAGCTTCACAATATTTGAAAAAAACAAACAATACGACAATAAAAATTAATACGAAAAAATTCAGTATAACAATCATTTACATTGTGTTAGCTATTATAAGTAATCTAGAGATGTTTAAAGTATGTGTGCAGAAAAATGTATGTAAGATATAGACAAATATACTATTTTTATAAGGGACTTTAGAATTGGAGGATTCTGGTATCCGCAGGAGGGTCCTGGAACCAATCTCTCTTGGATACTGAGAGATGACTGTACCAACATCCCAATTAGCTAAATGTATTTTTTTATTTTTAATAGATAAATGATCATGAAATTCATAGCTATGTTGTTTATTTTTTATTTTAAAGTAAACAAATGAACATGGAAAAACAAACTGTGAAATTAATGTCACATATTACCTTGCCTAATCTTAACTTTTAGGGCACCCACAGTGGATTTCTGTATAAGATTTGCCTCATCGTCCTATCACCTTTGAACAAGACTTGCCTCTTAATTCTGTGTCTTCTTAACTCTGAGCAGTATTCATTGGATCCTCAGTAAGTGTTTACTAAATTAATCTATGAAGTTATGGCAATGTAAGATGATTAGTAATTCCCTAGCGCTTTATATTTTTCTAAAGATTTAGCTGAAGGAAGAGGTTAGCATGCCTAACCCTTTTATTTTAATCTGCCATGGTTTAATTTGGTAATTTCTTTTCAAGTTTTATCAAAGATGGTGATGAAAAGATAAGAAGATAAAAGAAGACTAAAAGATAAAAGCTAAGAAGATAAGAAGTTATTTTTGGAATTCCAGCTTAAAAGAGGGATGGCTGGGACTGGATTTCAGGGGTTCAAATGTATGTTCCTATGTGTGCTATGCACTTTGCTCTTCTGTTTGTGTGTGTGTGTATGTAATTTATTTTTATCAGGTGTTTTTACCTTTATTATTATTTTTTAATTGAAGATGAAATTGTACATATTTATTTTGTACAATGTGATGTTTTCTAGTAAGTATATAAACATTGTAAAATGACCAAATCTTGCTGATTAGCATATAAAAGTACATAACTATAACTCACGTAGTTATTATTTTGCAGAGAGAACACTTAACATTCAACTCCGTAACAATATGTTATATTCTTGAAAAATGCTGTTAACGATTGTCACCAGGTTTTTGATTGCCCCCTGAGGGTCCTGTGTAAACCTAAGGGTGGATGAGTCTACTCTCAGGCTAGTTCAGCCTTCCCACAAGCCATGTTCAACACAAAAGTAGAATTCTTTTTATGCAGAACGATTGTTAAGAATAAATTATTTTCAAGAGCTTAATATTCTGGTTATCATAATATTGTCACTTCTAACAAACTTGTAAGAGAAATTTGAAATATTTAAATGTGATAAAATATGCAAAATAATGTATCATTTATCATATAAAAGGCATTCAGTTATTAAAATTGCTTAAGATAATGATTATAAAAGTTCTATATTAATAACATATTATATACTAATCAGAGTCTATATCACTATTACCACATATACTGTGAAATACCTGTCAAGATCAACATCTATTACTCTATTTTTAATTAAGATATTATCACAGGTGAAAGGAGTTTACACATTAAGATTTGAAATATGACTTAAATCCACAAAGGGAAGAAAATGTTATGAAGGCTTTTCGTATTTCAAATTGTGTGTTTAATAATAGTATTCTTATTAATAATTCAGTAAACAAAAGTGTTTGGTAGATTTTTCTTTAAATATGTTTACATTCTGAGGAGCTTTTATAGCATATAGGATTCCAGTTCCAGCAAGCACACTAATCGCTTTCTCTGCAGAAGAAACTCTTTGCTTAATTAAATAATTTATACTGGAAAGATAAGGATTAAGAAAGTGGCTAAATGTGTTTGACTATTGGAGCCCTGACCTGTAACTATTGCTTATACTAATCAACCATTGAGCAGGTAACCTTCAGCACACTGATATATTACTTAGAATGTTTATACAACAGGCAAATGCAGTTAATTCATTGAGTTATGTTTACTTTTCTTGTTATATTTATATTATTGTAATTGTGCAGCAAATAGCTTTAAAATCTTATGAAGTCACAGTAGTATTTATCAAATCATTAAATAATCCACTAGAGTGACACCACCCAATAGATACGCACAGGTTGAATTTCTGACCTCCTGATGGAATTTTTACAACACACGCACTGGGAAGTCATCAGCCATTCTGTTTCCAAACTATGTGACTAAACTTAAAAACCCTTTCAAGGACCTGTCTGCTTACTTGACCTGATTGCATTTACACTCCTAAGATTGTTTTGCTTTTATGATGGCTGCAAGTAGCAATGAAATATTGAGAATGGTTAGATTCTTCAAAGGAAAGGTATCTCCGTGGCGTCCATTCAAATGCATTGTTTCACAGGGGATGTATTTTGAGAAAGGGCAGATGGTAGCATTTCCCAGAACATCTGTTACCCATCATTCTTTCACAGAGCAACCCAGATGCTGTTGACAACTTGTATGTAAATCATGCTGACAATTTGTTCAATGTCTTTCCTGCTGAGACTGAGGTTGTCCTGGTCACACTATTTATCAGATATAAGAGATACTGTGGTCCCACAAGAGCAGTTCCAACTGTGTTTTGGCCAGGGAACAATAGCAGCCATTAAATCAAAGGAGCAATTTATCTACCTTGAAGTTATCTCCATATCACCATAAGAATTTCCTACCTCGCCTTTCCTACTCTTAACTAAAGGTGTATTTAGCTATTAAATGCTCTGCAGAATAGGAAAATGCTAAATTGTTTCCTGATGCTTCTTTTATTATTATTTGTTGGGGGTAATCATTTCTTTGACCTTGCATTTTAAAATTACTTTCTGCTCAAGGAAATGACATATAAGAGGAAAATTATGCATGCATTGCTGTACAAATGTCAGATTTTTAAGTTTGCAAATGCCTGCTATAAAATATTCACAGTGCTGAAAGTTGATTTACAACCCATTTCAGCCTGTAATCTATCTTATTCTAATTTTGTACCTTGTATCAGAGTGCATTTTTAACAATATTGAAAAGAAAACAAAAAGAAAAAAATAATCATTTCTTTAATTAACCTACCTATGCAAATGATAAACTAAAGCCATTAGCATTTTTATATAATCATAGCTTTTCTAAACAAACTTAATTAGACCATAATACAGGTTATATAGAGAGAAAAGGCATAATTAAATTTAAAAATATGTAAGCTCATGAAGGCATTATACATAAGGTGATCTTCCTGTTAAAAACAATAAAGATTAAAAAATAAAAATTTTTGTTATGTCACTTTACTACAAATATTGCACATCAAATATCCATTTAATTTGCAAAGTAATATGTTCTACTTTGAGATGTTGGTTAATCTGTACGTGATAATAATTGATTTTGTCTTGTTCATTTTCATTGCACAACTACAGATTAACTGAGACCACTGAGAAAAATACATTGGGCTATAAAATATGGATATGCTGTCCATATACCTTTCAAAAATTATAATATATATATATATATATATATATATATATA
>NW_007727217.1:289162-297441 GCF_000696425.1 Galeopterus variegatus
TATATATATATATATATATATATATATATATGTATACACACACACAAATTACAAAATAAAAACAGTGATTGCTAGATTGGCCCACCACCTTATTAAAGTAGACTCTGAACATGAATAATAATTTTTACAGTATGAAAGAAGGTAAAGATAGTTTAATGTGGGTTCTTTTCAGTCACCAGCTCATTAAATTATAATTGTTTTAGACTAATAGCAATGTTAAATCTCAAGTGTATCTAAAATTGAGCCTTCTGGTCCTGTAATTCAAGGATACCTTTTATGCGTAAAATGTCATGTAAGTTCAACTAACTTCATGGGTGGGAGTTTTTTGTTTTTTTTTTTAAGAAAACCCTTTGCAATGGGTCATAGGAGTAAAAGATAGATCTAATTTATGTTTACGATGTACTTGTATAATAAATGTGCAACATCTGGAAAAAAGATTAATCATATATTATCTATCACAAATTTAAATGATGATATGACAAACAAAATCAAGTTTATCAAATCAGTACTTCTACTTTTGTATTATTTAATAATATATTTGTAACAATATTAATTTTCTAACAAAAATATTCCAAACATTATCATACCATAACAAAGTATTTATTAAGCAGTTTTTTTTTAATGTGCATTCACCATATAGATCAATTCATTTAGTTGGATCATAGTGTTAAGGAGAGCCAAGTCTGGGGGTATCAATTTCATATTAGACCAAAAGCTTAAAAACAAGAAAATCTCTGTGCATTAGTGTGCATGTGTGTGTGTGTGTATTTACTAAAATAGTCAGGTGTGAGCACACACACACACACATACTTTTTACATTATTGGATTAAATAAAATAGGTAAAGCAGAAACTAAGGGATAGCATCTGGCATGTATGTTTTTGGTAGCCATGTTTGTCCTGTTAATCTTTACTGAATGGCTCCTACAACTTTATCTGTAAAATATCATATTATGCAAAGTAACTTTCACCTGATACTCTTAATCTCAGGTATATTTTTTCAAAACCCTATGGCTCTGTCCGTTAAAATGCAGAACTCTTCAGAGTCCTCTTGCCATTGGCAGAATTCATGATATGGCAAATTGGGTGACCATACATTCTAGTTAGCACAAGATATTTCATTTACGGCTGTTTTCCTGTGCAATTAATAATGCCCCCATTCGCGCTAAGATGTTCAGGTTTGGACGATATATTGCCACATGACTTACTAACCACACAAGTGCATTATGGTGCTGAAACAAATCTCAGTATCTATTCATATCTAGGAACCTTTTAAAGCAGCTTAGTTTCTGACTTATGCATTATGCATCTGGAATGTTTGGGTCAATTTTCCAACAGCAGATTTCAGTGCCCTTATTATGTGTCCTTAAAAAGAATGATGGTAAAGTCCAGTTAATATTAACTTCCACAATGAGATTCTGAAGGAACACTGCAGTTGCCTCCTCACACACTGGCAAACAGAAAGGCTTCATATTTTTAGAACCATAGAAAGCATTACATAAAGGGAAGTCTGTTTGCAGTTGTGGCTGACAACTTGACTAGTCTCAAACATGGAGAGAAAGATAATAGATGCAAAAAGTGTTTAAGTGCAAGGTGTTCTTTGCTTTCTCATTTGTCAAAAGCTTTCAATAGTAAAAATGCAAGATTTCAGGAACCGGAGGGGACAAGTTATTGTTCAAAGTTGACCTACAAATGATATGAATAGCAAATCACCTCCTTAAAATTTGGTCAGCTGCACATCCTTGCCTTAGGTCTATATCAGGGAAACCTATCTCATTTCATTACATACAGAAAATATTTTGTCTTCTTGGTTCAAAAGTACAAAATATATTTGCTTTTAATTGGTCATTAAGTCAACTAGCTATAAAAAGAACATTTTTATATTTCTTCACTTTGTAACATATTACTCTTCTTAATCAGTAACTTCTCTCTGTCTGGCCCAAAATTAAATCCAAGGACATTAAAAGTACTATATGAAATTCAAATACATTCCTTTGTATTTCAAACACACTTCCTCTGAGTCAAATTGAAGTGTGTATTAAAATACAAAGAAATGTAGCTAGACATACATGTCTCTAAATGATAGGGTCAGGGAGTACATTAAAACAAGTCTTGGGGCCGGCCCGGTGGCGTACTGCTACAGTGTGCCACTTGGGAGTGCGGCGGCGCTCCCGCCGAGGGTTCGGATCCCACATACAGACCTGCAGCTCACTGGCTGAGCGAGGTGCGGGCGCAACACTGAGGGTTGCGATCCCGTTGCCAGTCACGAAAAAAGGCAAAAAGGAAAACAAAAACAAACAAACAAACAAAAAAAACAGTCTTAACGCACACTGACCCCAGTCGAGGCAGTCACAGTTTACGGCATTTATCAAATGCTGAAATGGAACTACCCCAGGGGTCATTAGTTTCAAAATGACAAGCCAAGTACTCATCATCTCTCTTTGTGCATCAAACATATTTACTAAATGATATTAAGAAATAAAATAAATATTAGTTATATACACACACACACACACACAATGGTACTTCAAAAAATTCATAGAAAAATGAAATAAAAATATAATGTGAATCTTTCCATGAACTTTTTGAAGATTCCTCATGAGTTTATATGTGTATAAATACTCAAAAATGAGAAGGAGGAAATTTGGTTGGTCAGAAACTGTAAGAAATGCTTCAAAGTTTAAATACAAAGAAGAACAGAATAAAGGCATGTAAGCTTGTGTCATAGAGTAGTCACACAAAATGACACCCCACGGCAGACAATGTGAGAGCTTTCACCTACATAAGTGACAGCACTCCTTCAGTGGTGGTAGGTTAATTAATCCAAACATTTAAAACATAAATGTCTATATCTTTTATTTTATTGGGTCCCACAAGCCTAACGGTATGATGAAAATTAATTGTTTCTTAGTGTATTACAGTAAAGAGTTCTAATTATTAAAACTTTGGTTTGCTAACATCTTTTATTATGGGAAATAATTTATTTACTTATTTAAAAAAAAAAACAAGTTTAAGCATATATCCCATAACCTCTCCAACCCTATAGGTTCTTTCCTTTCCTATCAGGTCTAAATATATTTTTGACTGAAATAAAAAAGGTTAATCACATCAATTTCCTCGAATGCCAAAAAGATAATCTCTGAGATTATATACAAAGTAATACAAATTCATTTCTCAAAATTTTGGATAGCCTCTTAATGAAATAGAGATCCATATGTTGTAACATTTATAGTTCTCTCAAAACTTGCATGAATCGGGCCAGCCCGGTGGCGCACTGGAGAGTGCGCCGCTTGGGAGCTCGGCGGCGCTCCCGCCGAGGGTTCGGATCCCATGTGGAGACCGGTTCCCGCTCACTGGCTGAGCGCGGTGTGGGCGCAACACCGAGGGTTGCAATACCATTGTCGGTCCCCGGTATGGGCGCAACACCGAGGGTTGTGATCCCGTTACCGGTCCGTAAAAAAGACAAAAAGGAAAAAAAAAAAAACTTGCATGAATCATTTCAGCTCCCTGACTTTGAAAATCTTTTAATGTCTATAGAGTCTATAAACCCAACAATTGATATGTCAGTGACAAAATCTTACATGTACATGGCTTCTTCACAACTCCATCCACATACAGTGCTAATTAAAAGATCATTCCACTATTAGACACTGCTTTAGCATTTCCTGGGCAAATAATTTATGATCAGACATGTCAGTCAAATCTAGAGGGAATTTTATTCACATTTCCAAACTAAGGTAGATGCTGATAAAGACTTAACTGTTGGTATTTCCTAACCTGTAAGCATTCTTGACATGAAAATACAAGAACTGAAGATGCTCACTGTTTTTCTCTCCAAGTTATATTTGTTTATATAAATGCAGTGATAAAATAAGAGGCCAAAAAAAAAAAATAGAGTAAGGTCCTCTCTACATCTCAAGCCATATTCTATTAACCAAAAAACAGATAATTTCTCTGACTTTTTCTTTTGTATTTTACAAAAGCAAATAGATATTAAACACAACTTTATTATTACTTATTATTGTTATTTTTGTCTTACCTGCATTCATATTTTAATTCAATAATTTACTCAACAAACATTTAAGGTCCTAATAGGTAATAGGCAATTTATCTGAGAAACAAATTACATTGTTCTATTATTGGTCTCTGACTATTAACAGAAATAATTTATAGGTAGATGATTTTAGATATGAGTATTTAATTCATCTTAAGCTTAAGAATTAGTGTTGGAAAAAATGAGTAATTGACAGATCATGTTGCAATCTGAAATAATTTAAAGAGGGTTGTGTTTAGTTTTTGTAATCTTTTCACCATAAGAACATGAATTTGGGGCCGGCCTGGTGGTGCACTGCGCTAGTGCGCCTCTTGGGAAGTGCGGCGGCGCTCCCGCTGACGGTTCGGATCCCACATACAGACCGGTTCCCGCTCACTGGCTGAGCGAGGTGCGGGGGCAACACCGAGGGTTGCGATCCCGTTGCCGGTCCCGGTCCGGTACGGGGGCGACACTGAGGGTTGCGATCCGTTGCCGGACACGGAAAAAGACAAAAAAAAAAAAAAAAAAGAACATGAATTTGGGTTTTTAAAAAACTGTATTAATGTATAAACACAGAAAAGGAAAGACATATATGCTATAAGCTACTCCTGTGCTTTTATTACATGAAACAGAAATCAATACAAGAAGTAGTTTTCCTAGGAATCTAATGCATTAAATGTAATAGTTCAACATTGGTTTTAGTTAACTGAACATTTTCTTAACTGCGTGTATTAGTTTTCAGGGTTGCCATAACAAATGACTACAACTGGGTGGCTTACAATATATTGTCTCACAGTTCTGGAAGCTGTGAGAAAACTCAAGGTATCAGCAGGGCAAAAGTCTATAGAGCAATTCTGCATTGCCTCTTCATAGCTGCAGAAGTTTGCCAGAAATCTTGGTGCTTGTTTGCAGCTGCACAACTCTAACCTCCGCTTTTATCATCACATGGCATTCCCCCAGTGTGTCTCTCTTTTCACATGTCTTTTTATAAGGACACCAGTCATATTGGATTAGGCATCCTTCCTACCTCATCTCAATTTAACTAATTATATCTGCACTGACCCTATTGACAAATAAGGTCCAATGCTAAGGATACTGAGGGTTGAAACTTTTGAAGATGTATTTATTGGGGAAACACCACTTGACTCATAGAGTCTACCCTCAGACACCCCCCCATTTTATTTTCTTCCCCAAATCCACCCATTTTATCCTATCACCCCCAAAAGTCTTAACTCATTTTAGCATCATCTCTTAGTCAAAAATCTTATGTTTTAAATCATTTAAATTCCATTATGGGAGAGGATTGTGGCATGACTTGTCAGGGGCAAATTTCTACTCCATCTGTGAACTTATGAAATCAGACAAGTTGTCTACTGTTAGAATACAAAGGCGGCACAGATTTTCAATCCTGACAACAACCTCACTCTCACCTTCTGGGTCCATGGTTGCAGCCACAGCCCCTTCAGCCCCTTCAGCCCCTTAAACATCTTCAGTCATTCTTCCCTTTTCTTGAAGGATAAGACATGTTCACAGTAGAGTAGCTCTATTAGGTCTCATGCTGCCTGTAAAATTCCAGAAGTCTAGCAGGCTTAATTCATGTTTCTCCCATCTCTGTCTCTTTTAGTCCAAGCTGGTAGTGTTCCTGCTGAGATGGCTGGCTCCATGATTCATTTATCTGATAACTTTGGTTGGGTAGCCATACCCGTGGTGCTCTTTCTAGAGCATACTTTCGTATTTCTTGAAATATGGGTAGATTGAGAATTTTCCACATCTTCAAGTTCTGTTTCTCTTCTGCATAACAATTTATTTCTTAACTTATCTTTCCTCTTGCATCTTACTGTAAGTAGCAAGGAGAAACCAGCTTGTGTCTTCTACACTTCACTTGAAAATTTCCTCTGATGAAATATATGTTTATTACTTACAAGTTCTATTTTCCTACCAATAGTAGGAGATAATTCAGCCATGTTCTCTGACACTTTATAACAAAGATAGCCTTTCCTCTAGTTCCCAATAACATGTTTCCCATATCTACCTGAGACCTCAACAAAAGCACCTTTAACATTTACAGTTTTAGCAGCATTCTGTTCAGGAAGATTACTGATATTGTTATAAGGATAAAGAGGATAAATGCTATGATTAATTTTGCATTCAATTGTTTTTGCCGTGGGCAGTGATGTGTAATTGTGGTATCTCTATCAAATGTTTGCTCAGGCTTGGAGATATGCATAATCTACTGTTGAAGAAAATCCTGGTGAGCTCCATTGACAACTCGAGCTTTTTCTGGGATTAGGAGTGAAAACCCTTCAGTTGAAAGCAAGTACTGGTTTCCTTTTCTCAGCTTCACAATGGAGTGTTTTTATTTGTGCCTCAAGATGACTCAGTGGTGACTACCACATAAACATGAAATGTTTTTATTAAACACAATTGTTGTGACTTAAGTATAAATTCTTTCTATGTGCTAAAGAAAATTGTGCCCCTAGTAGATCACAGTAAAAAGATCCTCATGATCCCAGTACCTAATTTCTTGCACTAGCAGGAGATGGAAGGAAATTCAACATTAGAAAGATGAAAATCTCTATCATTTCATGTTAACCATTAACCAAATTTGGCAAAAATATTGAAAATATTTAACAACAGTTTGAGCAGAGGCACCAACCAATGAGAAGAGACACTACCCTTTAACCAACAGCATGTCTCTATCAATGCTGACCAGCTGGATGTCTTCTCTAGGCCACACTAACACTTACATTTGAGGTTGTTATTTCTGTGACTTGATATGTCATTTTTCTGTATGGATATTGGGAAAATAGAATAATTTTATCAGGCTCCCCTCACCTCAGGGCCAGTTGGGAGTGGTTCAGTAAACATTGTGGGTGTGTAGGGGTGGAGTAAGTGCACCTGCATGGTGCCACCACTTTGGCTGGTATTTATTGCCTATGCAGCTGCTGTCAGCCCGCCATGCTTTTCCAAACCTATGGCTTCCAAGGACCCTTTGGCCGGTTACCTAGCTCATAGACCTGCATGAAGGGGTCTGGTGACCCAGCCTGGCATCTAAAGGGTTTGTGACTCAGTCTGTGAATGGGCTTGAAGGGTCTGGGAGTTCCAGACCCAGCCCTAGCTCAACAATCTGCCCAGTCAGTGCAGGATTACCGACAGGTAAAAGAGCCCGACAACTACTGTAGTAGCCTAGCTTTACAATGGATTTCCTAAATAGATTTGTAAGAAAATATTTTTAACATGATTTTTAATTTTTAATTTTAAGAAATTATTAGTGATTCCTTTTCAACGTTTCTGTGTTTATATTATTGGATCCTCTTAATTTGTTAAAAGTTTTATAATATGTTAACAAAACAGAAACTATAAGATACATAATGCAAAGTTAAAACCATGTGAATCTATACTACTTCTTGGAATTTTCCAAGATGATAATGCTAACATACCCTTTTAAGTTAGCCATACTCTAATATTTTGAATAAACTATGCATTATTTCTAATTTGAATATTAAAAGGACTTATCTTTATATATTTTATTTCAAGAGATAAATTGTGCTATCATTTTCCAAGGTATTTTATTGTTTTTCTTTGATAGGCTCTTACAAAGTCCATTAAATATTTTACATAGAAGATGTTAGCAATAAACTGTTAGGTGATATTTCTTAAATAAATAAAGGAAGAAGGTTTTCCCCATCCTTTGTCCTGTGGGGTTTTTGTTGTTGTTGTTGTTGTTTGTTGTTCCCAATGAATATTACTCAAGAATGAAAAGACAATAACGCCATTGTCTGTTTTCAAATCAATTTAAGGGGTGTCTAGGGTAGAAGGTAGAGTCACTTCTTCCTGTCCTTGTAAAGGTATTTGTTTGGTCAATCTGATTTGCTTACCTCTGTATACCAGATTTCATCCCCTTTAGTGATACAATATCCAAATAACACTTGGGAGCTCCTATCATGAACATATAAATATTTTTTTATTATTATTTTTGAAAGGAGAGACACAGTATACATGTCAGAGTCTGGAGTCTTATTTCAAATACATGAAAGTGACATCTATTCTCTAAATTTGTGTATATAAATTACTGTTGTACTAAAATGCTCTTCTAGCGGAATTTGGAGCAGTTACAAATTTCCCAAATGTCCCAGAGAACAGTTAGTTCTCAAAGTTTTAGACATAGTCACTCAATGGACCTGTATTTAATCTATTGCAAAAAAAAAAAAAAAAAAAAAAAAAAAAAAAAAAAAAAAAAAAAAAAAA
>NW_007727217.1:297551-331435 GCF_000696425.1 Galeopterus variegatus
TTGAAAAAAAAAAAAAAAAAAAAAAAAAGAAAAAAAAAAGAAAGAAAGAAAAAAGATTTATGTAAATATTTGCAGAACAAATATTTATTAAATAATCCTAATGGAGATGTGCTGTCGTGTTTCTGCTCTTATTATTCCTGGTGCTGTTCTTGCTCCAGGAAGCTTTCCACCTAGTTGCAGCCCTTCAAAGTTAGCTGCAGCCAGTTCACAAAAGGGGCTCTGGTCCTTCCATAAAAGGTTAGGAGGACATCCCAGGCTCTACCCTTGTCCTTTCATCTCTGAGGACAGTCATGCCAACACAGGTGGATTTAAAAGAGATGATGATATTTTCCTGTATACATTTTTAAAAGTATGTTGGTATACTTTGGTGAGTTTAAAAACTTCTTGGCTAATGCCAATTGATTTCTACAAAGATTTGTAGTGTTATTATTCTTATTATTAGACTTACTAAACATGTAATTTGAGTTGTCCCTTCCTAAATAAACTTTTGAAGTCCACGAAGGAACAGTCTTTTGCTCACAAAGGACAACTTAATGTACTAAAACATGATCTTTCAAGGTAATAGTGAACAGAGCTGATTGTGCACATCAGTCAAATTATCAATTCTTAAATAATTTAAGATCAGCCCTGTCTCCACCCATGATCCTGCCCTGGAAGTCACAATGTCTCAAAGTACTTAGACTGACATTGTCTTCGAAAAAAATTTCCTGGGTCTCTCTGCCATCTGTCTTGTGTCTTGTTATCCACTTTACCATTCTACCATCTGTCTCACCACCTGAGTGACCTGTAATTAAGAACTTTGAAGAAAACCCACTCAAAGTTATGATTGGACAGTCTTTCATACCTTTTGAAGTGTAACATTGTTTCTGTTCTTGTGGTTAGTCAAGAATTCTCCTGCACCAGGCCATGGAGAAGACCAGCACGTGCGCAGAATAATCTTACCTCCTTAATGACCACTAATTATGCATTTTGTTTTTCAAAATCTGCAGTTACATGACAACCACACAGCTGTTTCACTAAGAAAGAAGGAAACAGGTTTTATCAAATGATTAATCTGGAGGAGATATTTTGGTTATTATATTTGCCTGCTGGGAATATGATAAATATGATGGTTTTTCTTCACATGATTTCTTTATAACATAAAGGTATTTTTAATTTTCTTTAAAAGTGCATAATATCATTCTCTTGTAAGTATATTGTTAATGTAATATAAAATGTTCAGGTCATACAAAATATGTGTTTTGAAAGGAAAACAAGAATGACTAATTAGAAAAATCTGCTAAAAAAGATCAATTATACATTATGAAAAACATTGTAAAATTTCATGAATTTTATTTTAATATCTGTATTGCAAATGCCAGATGTTCCATAATAATACATCTTGTGAGAGGAAGAACTTTTCTCACTTTATTTTAAATGATTTCAAAATTTATTCAACTCACATATGATTTGTTAGAAACACTGCAGATATCTTCTTGAATTTCCATATTTTCTGCTTCTTAAGACAACACATTGCCATTTGGAGTAACATTTACAGCAAATTAAGCTATATCATTTGAAAGTATAAAATCAAACATCATTAAGTTAAAGGGAAATGGAAAAAAAAGTGTTGAGGTTATTCCAAAAAAATTCCAGTGAACCTCCACTTTTGTAAAGTCTCCTGGTCTTTAGAAACAATGTGCTATTTTTAACAGGTTATTATCTGAAGGTTGGTAAACACATCCTGCTACTTAGATGCTGCTTGAAGCCTCAGCACAGTCCTCAGCCCTGTCCTTGAATGCCTGTATACACAGGAAACTGCCTACTTCACAAGCCTTCCAATCCACGTCTGGATAATGTTAGAATAATCTTACCTAGCAGTGAATCACACTCTCTCTCACAACTCCTATTCTTATGCAGAAGTTTTAAACCCTTGGGAGGGAGATATTTCTCAAAGCAAAGCGTCCTTCCTGTCACAGTTCATCAACAGTGTGAATACCAATGCTACTTCCCAAATCGAATGTTTCTGACTCTTGCTACCACTCCTAAAATGACAGGAATTTTTTAATTCCTTTACCATCCTGTTGGTACTCTTAGACATTTATTTTTTATTATAAATATATTGATTAATTGTCATATTATGTGAAATAAATGGATCTTTACCACAATGAGCCATTACTGCTGACCATCTGAGTGAGCAATGAAGAGAATCTTAGGATAAATAAAACATTCGTGGTACTGTGAGATAATGAGTGGATGCATCTGATTCCTCAGTGCTCTTTTTTTAAAAAAATAATATATTAGGGTGTTAAATTATGTTGACAGCTAACTATGATAGTTATCAGCTTCTGTGCATATAAACTATGTAATGTGGGTATATATTCACAAGGGGCTGAAATTATGCATTTAAGACAATATCTCCATTTGTTAAATTAACTATGATTCCTTATATGTATGTATGTATGTTTGTACACATGCACGCATACACATATGCTTATACATTCGTGCATAGATACACATACACACATACGTACATGCACTATCTGGTATATGCTCTCTATTATTTGAGGAAGTTTCTGAAAAATGAGTCGAAAGCATTAACTAACGTATTTAAACTAACTGATCCTTGAATGAGAAGAACAATCAGATGCACTAACTCCAGTAAAGTGAAAATGGCATAAAGACAATGGCATCCTCCGTTCCTTATTGTTAAATTTTTCTCTCTCACTTTGGATAAATCAATGTGCAGAAAAGAAATGAGCATGTGAGACGTGTAAAGGCCAGCTGCTGCTGCTGGCATGGACCTGAAGCTAAGGCCTAATCTTCAGCTACAGTGCCAATTTTGCTGAAACCTGAATCCTCTTTCATCCTGACAGCGTAAATTTTTGAGCCAAAATCAGGGGAGTTTTTGGATTCCTGAATCTCTTATTTGAGAGAAGTATACAAGAAACAGACGCAGTGTAGAAGAGAAGGAAAATGTTCTTTACCCTCAGTCAGTTCTGAGTGATGTTTTATCTTTAGTTCATTTTATTACTTTAAAAGAAAAATATGGATAAATTATCAAAGATATGCTCTGTACTCAAATACTGTATATGTTTTTACTTTCATTATTTTTATGCATAAACTGTAAACATTTGAAATTATAGATACTATAGCATCACTATAAAACATTTTTCTTGTATGTATACAATATTTGCTTGTTGCTAAGGTTTGACATTATGGCATTTTGCTTTTTGATCTGTTATTTTTCAATAGTTTCTGCATGGTATAATTCAGAAACTGTAACACAGAGCTTTATCACAGATTAGTGCAAAAGGTATTTTGCCAGTTATAAAGTGAATATATTTAATTTTAGTCATCTTAGTAATTAGACCTTAGTTTCCAATTTTTCTGAATTTTAGAAAACATCCATCAAGCAGTGTCCAAATGAAACAAACAAATTGGGCAATTTAGTGACATTTCAAAGAAATAAAGTGTTCAAACTGATGACTTTTGGAATTGACCAGCCATCAATTTGGTGAATTATGTTAGACTGTTTCACGGTCCACCTGCCTTTTTACTTCTCTTGAGTATTGACATCAGTGGCCAAAACAGATTAAGAAATGTGGGCTGTGCATTAATTATCAGTGTGTATATATGCATATGTGTACATCAAATATAGATAAATGCATATGCATATTTATGTCCACTTAAGTGTGTGTACATATATACACATGTAAACATGTATATCTATGTAATTGTTCCACAAACAAAAAGAGTAAGTACATTGGAGTAAAGGGGAAGGAAAAGATATATAGGTCACACATACACACATACTATATATGTATATATAATTTCATAAGGTAAACATATGTAGAACCTATGCTCTTTCTGTAAATTAACAGCTCAATCTGTCCCATTATAAATTTTCACTGTATTTTCATTTCCCACACTGTAACTAATTGTGAAGTAAGTCTGTATAAATAAGTCAGAATAAATGTTCTCATTAAAAATAATAAAAACACATAATATAATGGGGATAGGAATACTTAAGTCACATGAAAAATTAGAGTAGAAGCATTTCTATTAACACAAAGTGCATAATTACGATGATGCTGATGATAACTTTTTCCGTACAATTAATCTAGAAAACTATAGAAGATATATTGTAAATGAAAAAAAAGATGAAAAATACCACTTTTTTCACAAGATTTAATTTGATATCTGTAAAACCCATGGAATAATTGAAGGAAACAATTAGAAACTTTATGATACAGCCTTCTTCAAGGCTCCAACCCCTACCATCACCTTTAATAACTCCATCATTCACAGGGATGAGTTGACCAAACTCTTGGACAATCAGTTTCCTGATCTGTTTATTTACCTTCACTCAAACTCCTTATCCTTTCCTAATGTTACAGGCCAAACTCACTCCTGAAATGTTTGGTCGGTCCATTGTTCATAATTAAAACTTGTTACTTATAATATTTTCAAACTCGAATTTTTTTCCCTCAATTTCTTTTCTTTTTTTTTCTTTTACATACTCATTTGGCAAATCACCAATCTTGGATCATGCCTACACACAAACTTGGGAAAGTTTCTGAAATAAATTGCACAACTGAATTAAAGGAATGCAGGAATTTAAAAAGAAAAATAAACACTCTAACTAGCACTCAATACCAACAGTTACATTTTAAAAGAATATAAATGGAGAAAAAAAATCCCGTTTATAATAGCAATAACAAAGGAAGGCCAAAATAGGAACATGCAGAATTAATGTTAGATAATTTTAAAACTAACAGAATTTGAAAAAAAGAACACTCGAATGAATGAAAACACAATTTTTTCTTGGATAGAAACACTCAATATTGTAAAGATTATAAAGAAATTTATCCATAAATTTAAGCTGAATTAAAGCATCTAAAGGGTAATATCAGATTAGAAAATAAAGTCTAGATATCATGCAAATAATAAATTATGAATGAATATCTGGGGAAATTCTGAAAAATGAATAGCAATATTATTAAAGCTTGAATTATTTGAAATGCTTGACATAAAAAAATGCAGATTCACGGAATCTAATAAAGAGTACAAATATAATGGAGATTTACTAAATTTTAAAGGACACATTAAAAACTGATGTAAAATTTTTTTTTAATCAATAGTGTTTGTCCCGACCCACGGGATATTCAACGCTCCCGACCCGCGGGATATTCAACGCAGACCTGGAGGGGGGAGTGGGAATTGGATGGGACAAGAGACACGAGAGATGGGAGACAAGACAGTATTCTGATCAAGTCTCGTTTATTGATTCTTAGGTTACATCTTATATAGGAAAAAGCAAGCATATTGTAAGGAGTTAGGAATGCAGGAATACGATAAGATCTTGAGAAGAGATAAAGTCAGAAAATCTCTGATGCAAAGAAGCCCCCAATCTTTACAAGAAAGCAGAAACTTGAAAGGAGATAAGAGGTCACTCTTGAGTAGACTTGCATAGCCAGGAGCATAGCGTCCCAGGCACAGATTATGAGGCAGATATCCCATAAGCACAGACATCTGACATAAGCAGATTGTCACGTAGGCCTGGTCACACAAGAAGGGGTGTGGGGCTACAGGCTCCCAACAAGTGTTGTTACATATGGCCATTTGTTTAAAGAAAATAATTTGAATACCCTTATCAAGCTTTCATTATAATAAATTCTCAAAGTACCAAAGACTTGAAATTTAAAAAGTAAAACCACATGAGTATGTAAAGAGTAAGGCAAGAAGAGCTCAAAAACAAGATCACAGGCTAAATAAAATACCATAATTATCATTATTATAAATTAAGTAAATCACTTTTGAAAGTAAAATACTTGACAAAAAGTTTTTTAAAAAATCAAAATTCGGGCCGGCCCGGTGGCGCACTCGGTAGAGTGGGGCGCTTGGGAGCACGGCGGCACTCCCGCCGAGGGTTCAGATCCCATATAGAGACCAGTCCACTCACTGGTTGAGCGCGGTGCGGGCGTGACACCGAGGGTTGCGATCCCGTTACCGGTCACGAAAAAAGACAAAAAGGAAAAAAAAAATCAAAATTCAGTTATGTGTCATTTATTTTTAAAAGACCTAAAAGAAAATGATGTAGCAAAGTTGGATCTGAGAAACTAAGAGACTAAGAAGTCAAATCATAAGCAACACACAAAGGGTTTGAATAAACAATACTCTTATAGATTAATTTGTGCTCAACAAACCTATCACTGATTTATTTTTCAAAGACAAATGAATCATTCATAAAATTTGACTATGTGTGAGTTCACATGTAAAAGTCAACAAATTTCAAAGTTCACCTGTTTGCAAACCATGATCTCTCAATACAATACAATAAAATTATGCATCTAGAATAAAAAAGATGTATCAAAACAAATTTTTATAGTATAAGTATATTCTTATAATAATGAAAGTGAAATTACAGACAGACTATGTAAAAGAGAAAATAGCCAAACATGGGATAAAAAAAAGCTATTTTCCCCAAAAAAATACAAAAATAAAATTATATACAATTAAGTTTTCTCCTGGGTAAGTTATTTAAAAAGAGCAATTGAAACAAATTACTAAGTGTGAAAGCATAAATTTATAAAATTGATAACACTACTAAAAATTTTAAATAACATGCATAAAACTTGGGCAATCTTGATTTAAAAAATGTAGACATACATTTAAGAACATATGAGAGAATGTAACTTGCAATAATAGTTATGTGCTTATCCAAGTAAATATTAAAAAGGTGTCAAGATGCAAAAATTCAAATAAAATTAGTTGTGAAATTTTGTCAGAAATACAAATATATGACTCACAAAAACCTATAACATAATTGTAAAATAGTCAAAAACAACTCCACAGCGAGAAATCTGGCCAAAGAGTTCCTCAGGAGCTAATTCTACCATTTATTCAAACAACAAAATTTACAACTTTTTGAAATATTTTAGAGGAGAGAAGAATCCAGAAGCAATTATAATTTATTTTATACAGCTGTGGTAACCCTAAATGAAATCTGGAAAATGACAGCTCAAAAATAAATAAAATAATAGAAAGCTCCATCTAAAGAGAGATTACCAGGTAGATAATAGACATGAACAAATAGAAAATAGGTCATGACTGCTAAGTGTACAGAGCAATAGAAAATGTTCATCAAATGCATCAAGTAATTAGGTGGCAATAAAAAATAATGTGATAAATCAACAGATGCTATAAAAAACAACCGATAGAAGTTAGTCTCTCAGAAAGAAAATACTGGAAATTAATATTGGGCATCAGGACATAAATATGACATTATTTGCTTTCAATAATATAATTTATCTAAAATGGCACAAAAGAAAATAAGAAAATTACATGGAAAATCATTAAAACCACCAAGAAATTTCAGTAAGTTTTTCAGAAAAAAATCAACATGCAAAAATAATTGGTTTTCAACTCTAGTAGCAAACTGGAAAGTGTAAAAGAAAATATTTTAATAGTTTTTGGATCAAAATAGCAGCAAATATTACATAGAATTGACTTTAACCCATACAAGTTGTTTACATGTTTTTTACAGAAAAACATAACACCTTAGAAAATGATGATATAATCACTGACTATAAGATGTTCATGCATTGAAATATCCAACCCCTTTATCTACAAATTCAGTGAAATATCAATCAAAGGCCAATTATATTTTTATGAAACTCAACATGCAAATTCTACAATGAAGTACTTTAGAAAATTTGAAAATGAAAAATGATTAATAAACTGAGGGGATAAGAACGCTAGAAAGTAAAATTTGAAACAATGAATATAAGTGTTTCTCTTGGTACAGAAAAAAAAAAAAAACAAATATAGATTAAAGAGAATCTAGAGGCCAAAACCAGCATAATATTAATTCATTCCCTCATTAGTTTATATTCTGATTTGGCATGCAGGATCTGTCTCCTTGTTAACAGCACATTATCATTACTGGGCAAAAAAAAATGAACAATTTGTTTCTTTTGCTTTTTTCCACTTTATCCCTAATCCTCACTGTTATTCCCATAACACCAGTAGCTGTTCTCACTATCGTCAAACAATGTTTGTGTGTCCTTGAGTGTGTACATAAGACTTTAGTTGTGTTGTTTAGCCTGTGCATGCATAATTTACCTGAGTATTTTGCCCTATACCTTACTCATTCTTGATTTTTCTGTCATCATCAAGTGTGTTAATTCAATCCACATTGATGTGTACATCTGGTTTGTTGCTCACTATAGTTCATAATGTAGGTTTGATATTCCCCTAGTGATGAAAATCTAGGTGGTTTCCAGATCCTTACTCACACCAAAAAATAATCTATAGCTATCAATGGCTAAGTTTTATGTCCTTTGTAATAATTTCTATTAAATGTATACATTGGGTATATATCTAGGCTGAAGCTTGTGGCATGCACATAACTACTTTCACTAAGTACTTGCCAGATGGCTTTCCAGATTCATCGACACATTTGCGCTCTGTGCCTCTACCAGAGGTGGAGGATGCTCTCTGCTTTTCAAAATCTTCATTAAAATTTTGTGTTATTTAACTTTCTAGTTTTTAGCTAATATGGTAATTGTAAAGTCTTCCCTTTTTTTAAAATTTGCATTTCTCTGATTACTTGTGAGTTTAAGCAGTTCTCATATTCTTTATTTATAAATTATGTGATTTCATCCAATTTAAGATCCACTTCACTATCAATGATGTACAATTTTAAAAACCTGTTAATTAAACCATATTACATAGAAATATAAACTACAAACAATTTCAAGGATATTAAAATGTAAAAATAATAATTTTCATCATTTAAGGGATATGTCATACTCATTAATCATCTATTTCCCCGTCTATGAATTGCCTAATTATATCTGTGCCCATATGTCTATTTGTTCTCCTGCATTTATCTTATTGGATTGTAAGTTTACCTTTGATTATCATATAACTGTGTGTTCTTGCATAGATGATAAAAATAATAAAACTAAAAATAACAACATGTATTGAATGTGGTATATTAAAGGCACTATTCTAATCACTATAAGTTTCCATGCACTAACTTATTAATCTTCAGGAAAATGTTATGATCAAAGTAACCCTGGAACAAAAAAAAAACTCATTCACAGTATGTTAAGAAATATCCCACAGAAATAACAAATTGTGAGCAGATATTTGAACAACAGCAATGTGACTTGAATCCGTGCCCTATGCACTGCCTTACATTTGTACTGAAACATCCTATAGATGTTATCAATATTATATACATTGTGTGAATATCTGGCATTAATGAATTTATTCAGTAGAATTATTCACTGAATAAAATCATTAGATTCAATACACTCAAATTAATATTTTTTCCTAATTATGAATTGTACTTTTTATTTTTCTAAAGAGCTATTTACCTGACTGAAGATTAATTATTTATCAATTTATCATCTGGCATTTTCTGTAATTAGCTTTATAATCTTAGTTTATTTTTACATATTCATATTTTTATAAGAAAGTATGGGCTGTTTTTTTGTTTTGTTCTGTATTTTTTTTTCCATATAGTGAGCCTAGCGTGTTCCATTAGTCATATTTTCCTGTTGTTGCTTTTGGCAGAATATGCCTTTGCATTATATTCTTATATCTGCTAAGTTGATTTCTACTTCTTTGCTCTTAATAAATTAATTATTAATGGACTTTTATTCTTTTAAAATTATAAATGTGCCAAAGTTTCTCATAATACATTCTTAAATTTATTCCCTTAAATTTCTGTTACTGAGGGGTTGGAGAAAATAACAACTTTCTAATACTGAAATAGCTAATCCATGAATTAGTTTCTCTCTCCTTTATTTTTATTCAGATCTTCATACTGTTTATTGACACAATTTTTTTATTGTCTTGTGCCTTCCTTATGTATTAATCCTTAGATAATTTACAATTTTATTTCCAGTGGTATTATTCTTATTCTATTTTTATTCTAAAAATATATTCTATTTTTATTTCTTTAGTAAGTGATACATATTACAGTACAAACAGAGAGAAGGAAAAATATAAAAGGGAATGTAATGAACCAGCTGAAAGTCTAGCACATCTAATTGGAATAACTGAGAAAGGGAATAGAAAGAATGCTTGAAAGTCAGTTAGATGAAAGAAATTAATTCTCAACTTCAAATAGCACAAGTCTTAAATAAGATAGTTCTGCATATGGGCATATCTTAGAGAAACCGCAGGTAACTAAATACAATGAGTAGTTTTTAAGAGCAGTTGGATCTGGCATACTGATAAGTGAAGTAAATTATTGAAACATTATTATAATATCTTAGGGATTGCGGAGAAAAGAAATTTGTCACCAATTGTATTATATTGAAATCTGTGTTACCCAGGAACAGATGATTTTTGGATTGTACATATGTACATACTGTTAAAATTTATTAAACCTAGGATACGTCATAAAAATTTAAAAGGTAACCTTTGAAGAAGATAGCCTTTAAAGAAAGGTAGCTGTTAAAGAAGGCTTTAAGGAAAATGAGAATGCATAAACTCTACTACAGTGTGGCGATGGGTGGACAAATAAAGAATCCTCGAAAGTCCAGAAGATATCAGGGGGAAAGAAGCATAAAAAAACTCGGTGAAGTAGAACACAAATTATGATGATAGAAATGAATATTTAAAATCACAATCAATAATAAGATTTAAAGTGGCACACACAAGGTAGAGGTATTTTTAAAATACTGTTATACCAGACAAATTCTAAGTAAAGGAAAACTGTTGTTATATTATTAGACAAAAAGACTTTACATTATAAACATTAGGCATAAAGAGTGTCACTCCTCTATTGTTAAACCAGACAAGGGCAGTAATGAGAAAGGAAAATGATTTGACCTCACTGATGAACACTGATACAAAGATTTTAAGTAAGTTAACGGCAGTTTAAAACAAACAAACATGGCCTAATTATGTGTATCTCAGAAATGCAAGAACAATTTAACACTTAAAAAATTAAGTAATGTCAATTACCATATTAATAGATCACTAGAAAAATAAATGATTATCCCAATGCACCTAGAAAAGCCATTGAAAATAATCACATCGTGATTTATATTAAAACATCATATTGGAACTGGGAAGAGAAGGGTAGTTTGTTATCTTAATAAAGAGAATCTACAACAGACAGAGTTAATGATGAACACTTTCCCCTTTTTAGGAGAATCAACACCAATGTGCAGTTTCCCTCAATCATCTCTTCTGTCGACGCTGTACTGGACTTCCTGACAAGGCCATCAGATACCCCTTGCTCTTTGCCAACACCTCCTCACAAGCACTTCTACACATACAGCCAAATAAGATACCTAATAACTAGGAAGAACTAACATTAACCATAGCTGAAATCTTCACAACGATATCATCAGCATGTTAGATGTGATCTAAAAACTATAAAACACACATAACCAAAGCATTGTGCATATAAGATAATTATTGAATTCCTATATATCACCAAAACACAATTGAAATGTGTGCTGAAAAAATACCACTTAAAGTAGTACTTATAAATATACCTAATATAAGATTATTGAAGGCATAAGACAGAAAAAGGGTTTTAACAAGTTGTATGATTCTAACAGGGTAAAAGCAGAAATAGACTTTATTCTCCTGTTACTACTGAATTAATGGAACTTGGAAAAATGATTTAACACAATCAGAGCTATATTTTAGGGCAAAGAGTATTCTAGTAGATGGCCTGAAGCCAGGAGAGCTTAAAGATAGGGAGACCGTTTAAGCATATCTTCTCTATATCATTTTAAGTTTGGATTTAATAGATATTAAAACTTTCCAGTGAAATTACTTTTGTAATCCATAAGCATTCATGCTGTGCTACTCTTAGAATATGTATTATGACAGTGTTTCCCTTCAGCATATTTATTATTTTTGTGGCCTATAAACTTCTTCATACATCTTCTTAAAACGGCAATCACCACTACAAAAATTCTCTGCATATCTTATTAATATTGCAATAACCATTAAGACTATGTAACATATATCTGAGTAATACGGCAATAACTGTTAGCTTATTTTAATGCTAATAAAATATATAAACATGTCACTGTAATATATGCGGGTAAGTTCATGTGCATTCATTGGTTGATGACTTTAACAGTATAAAGGGAAAGGAGATAAGTCGTAGAGTGGAAAGGCATGGCCTTTGGAGTCACACAGGCCTGAGCTTTATTCCTGGCTCTACAATTTTCTGATTGACAACCTTTGTGAGTTATATCTCCTCCCCTGGATTTAGTTTTCATCTCTTTACAAACATGGATGGTCAAGCCAACCACACAGTGTGTTGGGGGAATTAAACAAGATGACTTACGTGAGATTTCCAGCCCAGGTATTGGCATATTATAAGCCCCAAATAATATAAGTTCCCTTTAAGTTTCACTTAACACTTGGTAATACAGTGAGAAGGAAAGGAATGTCTGATAGAAATCACTCTGCTCCTGTGTAGGGGCCAAGGGATGGGCAAAGTTCTGAAGGCTGAATAATAAAATATATTAAAATGAGAACTGAAAAAGATTAATTATTCATGCCCCATATATTCAAATAATTGAAAGCATACCAGTGATTGACTAAAGGGTTTTAGCAGTTATTATAAGTCATCACTAATATCATGGCAAGTTAAATGAAGTCCCTAAAAATAAAGTCTGTGAAATGATACAAATATTGAGAGAAGTTAATAATTATTCATGCCTATATTACTGATATGGTAATATGTAATTGATAGAGTATATATCCAGCTTTGCATAACATCTGCTTTTTATGGTAAACATAATATTTATATTTAGGATCACCTTTGTTTAAATTCCATACAAACTATAAGGACATATTGTGACTTTTTTGAAAGAAGGTAATTTGAGATTTTAAGTCTACTTAGCACTCTTTATGTACAAAATTGCCTGGTGTCTGTGTTTTACTTTAGAAAATATATAATTGTAATTTCTTTCTCTGAGAGAAAATGAGGTACCACTTTATTTTTGGAGTTTTTATTCATCTCAACTGCTGATAGGAACACATATCCTCAAATAAACATTTTACTAAGTTAATATTTTAGCATGTTACATTAAGCATTGCTAAAAAAAATTAGTAAAATACTTATTCGAGGGTATGTGCTTATATCAGCATTGTGAGGTGAATAAAGGTCCCATAAATAAAAGTTCTGCCTCTTTGAAACAAACTACTTTTAAAGTATTAATTTTTTTCTCAATATTTTATCTCAGGCAGATTAGCTATCACACTTTTTTGTACAAAAGAGTTTTTGTTAATGTTTAGATAATGAAGAACTGTGCTCTACCATATGAAATCATGTTAGGATATTTGTACTGTGTCACTCTTAATCATTGTGTTTGTTTTTATTCTAGAAGCAACACTTTCAACTTAAAAACATAAAAACAGGCATACTTAGAAATTTTTATTTAATGGACTTCAACTGAATATGAATACTCTCATGTGATCCACAGTAAAATACATATACAAACATGTTCCATTAAATTAGGCTAGACTTAATGTGACTATAATTTATTTTTGACCAAATTTATTGAATTATAAAATATATACAGAAAAGTGCACATCATATTTTTCCACCTTTCACCAAATGAACCCACTGCTGTAACCAGCACTCAGGCCAACAAACAAGTCTCCCAGAGGCTCCCCTTATACTTACTCTGGTCTTTCTCATCACCAACTATTCAGCCTTAAACAATATAGATTAATTTTACATGGCTTCTGAACTTCAGACAAGTGAAATAATACATGACGTGTGCCTTCTTCCTGGCATATTTGCTCAACATTATATCTGTGAGATTCACCCAAGTTGTTGTACATAGTTGTACAATATAGTACAATACAATAAATATTTATTCTTATCTCTAGAAGGTTTTCAATTCTATACATATACTACTTTCTATTTATGCTATTCTATAATTGATGGGCATTTGTTAATTTCCAGGTTGGAGTTATTCAGAATAGGCCACTACTAAAAGTGAGGTGAACATATGTTTAAACTGGATGCAAGCGGTTTTTAGCCTAGAATTGGAATTGTTGAATTGATAAGTCCAGCTTTAGTAGATACTGCCTATTGCAGTATATGAGATTTATCATGTTTATTAAACTTTCCAAAGAATGAATTTTTGGTTTTGATGTTTTTCTACTGTATATCTGTATTTTGTTTATTTGATTTATATTTTTATCTTTAATTCCTTCTTTCTTCTATTTTTGGCTACTTTTTGTTTTCTACTTTAATGGGAAAGAATGGTAGCTCACTGATTTTTAGTTTTTCTCTTTTTTTAATATATATACTTATAGCTATAACCTTCCAGCTAAGCCCTATTTTTCCCACATCCCAAAATTTTGATATACCATATATTTATGATCATGCAGTTCAAAATATTTTCTAATTTCTTTTGTGATTTCTTCTTTGACCCAACAGTTTAGTACTATATTAATTTATTTTAAAACAGAAAGATCTAGTAATTATTAAATCCACAGTGATGGAAAACATTTTCTAAGTGACTTTACATCTTTAAAATATGTTAAATCTCAAAAATGATGTATAGTAATCTATCATATGATCAATTTTGTTAAACATTCCATTTTCACAGGAAAGTAATTTTGTCAGTGTTGGGCACAGTGTTTTATAAATGAAATGTAGCTCATGTTTATTAATTGTGTTGGGCAAATATTCTTTATCATTACTGATATTTTTTCTGCTTGATCTATCAGTTGATGAGAATTAATATCTACTGCTATTGTTATAGATTAGGTTATTTCCCATTGAGTTATGTCAATTGATTCATATATTTTGAAGTATTGTTATTATGTACCTATAGATTTAAAATCAATGTATGTGTTCAATTGAACTATTTATCATTGTGGAGAGAAAATGAAGGTCAATTGGATCAGACCAAAGGAAACAATTGTAAATGTGATTTATTTATGTAAAATTATATTATTTTTATAAAATCTAAAAGATTTATTATACAAATCCAATCTTAGGTTCAGTGTATCAACTTTGCAATGTACATTTTTTAAAATTAGAGCAAGAAAATCCAGTCATTATGCCATATTTAAAATTAAATTACAAAACAAAATATACTTTGAATATGCAGTCATTAAACAGCTAATGAAAAACACTGACTTTCATTCAATAGCCTATGTCTAAGTTTAAATGATACTCAATTAATAATTTTGATAACTAAGTTTATACAAAACTTCCATCAAAATTCTGTTGAGCAATAAAACAAACTGCTCTATAGAACATGAAGTACTATTATGTCCCATGGTAATTAAAACATTACTTAAGAAATAAATATTGGTATATTTAACTGTGACATTAGTGTCAGGATATCTTTTCAAAACAGTTTGCTAATAGATAATGTTTGGAAATAGTTAAACAAGTAACAAAACTGTAAATATCACCTTACTTGGAACTGATACATAGGAAGATTTAGTGGTATGTGTTCACACTTAATTGGGTATGTAAAAATGATTTTAAGGTAGGAAAACTTATATGAGGTAAGGTATATAAGGTATAAGGTATACCTTATATAAGGTAGGAAACTTATAAGAGTTCACTGTCCAAATTTGATATTAATTAGTACTTGGTTTGTTTCAATGGATATTAAGTTAATTCAACTCTAATGTTAGTTATATTCTTTAAGCATGACAATATTTTGTGTAATCTTTTTAGGCTTTTTAATAATCTTTTTATACCAGAGTACTGGAATTTATTGAGGAAAACAAACAAATAATGTTTTTAAAAGCCTATTTTGTTTATTTCTAGTTTGAATAAGAATTTGTAATTCTATCATAGACAAGTGAAGTTTTCTGTGAAAATTTTCATGTGTAGGGCAGAATTTGAAGTGTTAATTTTGATATGGTTACCATAGAAGAAAACACTGCCAGATTGCTATACAATATTAATTCATAATGTCATTAAGGTGAATACTAATTTTGACATTCAGACTTAGGTTTCATTAATTAAAATTGATTTGTTATTCTAAGAGAGTTTTGGTTAATATTGCTGTTGTTCATTCTCCCCATCTTATATTTTCATAGAAAAATACAAAGTGAAATGTATAAGCTATACTGGGTCAGCTGAGGTTGAAGAAAAGGTGATTAGAAGACAAGGGAAAACATTTTAATACTTAAGGGAATAAACTCTTCTCAAATATCTTTTCTTCAGAAATGCATACTAACTGTCATTCCTATAAGAAATATTCAATATTTCATGACTCTTTTCCTTAGTCTTCACTTTTTGACACTTGACCATAATTTCTTCATCCAATCTTGTGAGGGAAAAGCAGCAGGGGTAGGTAAACACAGTGATTCAAGACAAATGCCGAGTGCATGTTTTCTGCGACATATTATCCATAGAGAGAGTCACTTCTGTGACAGTCGCTTCTGCATAGAACTTAATGACATATATGAGTGTGGCGCCGAAGTTCTGCAGACGGATGTAGATATATTGAGTTAGGCACTTAAAGCAATTGCTTTCAGTCATCTCAATGATAAGCATATGCAATGTGTGCATTTGAGATGAAAGAGCTTGGTGTAAATTTAAATCAGATCCGAAGTCTGACATTTGCCTCATTTTGGTTGGAGAGGAAACAATTATGTTTAAGACCAAGAAAAATTTAAATACTCAAGATGAGTTTGAGAAGATTTGGAAATTCTGCCACGGAATCCTCTCTCAGATTGACTGCAGAAAAATGAGTTGATGACTGACTCATATATTTACATTTAGGCAAATAAAAGACTTCCTTGATCATGAACTGAAATAAGGAGGGCAATCATTTGATTATTTAATTATGAGACAATTAAGAAGGATAATTGTGATAATAAAGAAATATACTTGTAGTATAACAAGGTATGACTCAGTATAAGTCACACTATGGACAGAGTAGACAGAAAAATTTGATGCATAGAAAAAAAAGAATCACTGAGCACTATTGACTACAATGTTTAATGAAATGTAAACTGCTGCTCATCATAAAAACACTGAGAATTTCGACTTTGCAAGGGGATTTATTTTCTTCAAATATTATATGTGACTCTTTCAGTGTAAAATGTCCCCCCAATATCTTTTAACAGGTAAATCAGGACAAAGCAGGGTAGTAAGAAATTGTCAGAAACATCGATACAACATTTCAGTCAGCCACTGAATAATCTAGAGGAATTTGGTGCACGAAACATTTCCCCTAATCCCAAAAATATGCCAATAGAAATGATCACCCAATAACACATTCTGAAAAAATAATGGGTAGAATTTTTTACCATGTACAGTGCCTGAAAAAGGAATTGTAGCATACATCCACCAAATGGTCACCCTCTCCCATGGAGCAGAATGTTCCCATATCTGGGTATTCACTTTCATGATGAATGGGGCTGGTGACAGTGTAGATGGTTGTGACCAACACTCAACGGTAGTTTTGACCAATCTGAGAACAATTCTCCAGTTGCTTGTTCAAAGTGGAGAAATAAGGTGTTATGAGAACAACTGGCTCTGCAGAAGTCTCTGAAAATGACCACAGCTTTATTTTATCTTAGGTTTTCTATAGTAAAGGACACCCTTCACCTTATTAAAAAAAAAATAGAGATCTATTCATTTTGGGCTTTTGACAAATGTTGCCTCATGAAAAATAGGTACTCCAAGGTCAAGAGTTTGGATCTCCATACCAGCCAGGCACCAAAAGAAAAGAGAAAAAAAAAAGCAGGTATACTTCTTATTACCTTATTTATCTAGAATAACTACCTATTAAAAACGAGGGCTTTTCTTACTCAAAGAGAAAATTCTTGAATTATTTAAGAATAAACTTACTCTTCTAGTTGCATTTAAAAGGCTATTCTGCTTTTTATCAGTGGATTCTCAGGTCATAAATTTACTCTGTGTATATTCCTCTTTTGCCATTCCTCTGCTGAATAATCACAACGAGAATTTAACATTACAAATGTAAAGAACCACGAAGTTAGTCAGACACGGTTTTCATGGATTCTGGCAGAGGACTTGAGACTCCCAGGCCAAACAAAAAGAACTTTATTACTCACAGAGTAGTAGACAGTATGATTTTATATTTACATTGGCTTCTGCTTTTTCTCCAAGCATTAAGTGGGGGCAGTGGGAAAGTCAGCCCATGTAAATACTACACACATAGTGGGTGGAGCTGAGAAGCTTCAAGCTTAGGAAAACTCACATCTTGTGAGGGAGTTGCTAGAAAACATCTTTATCATACTTTACTCATCAGGAAACATGTCTGCCCTCTGTCCCAAAAGGAGACACTATATCTTCCAAGGCTCTTTGCTATACAAAAACTCTCACACGATATGTAAAAATATCATGGAGAACTGCTTTCCAAAACAAACATATATCAAAATATTTGAAAATCAACTAAGACAGAGTAAGCAGAAGTAGAGGTGACATTCCAAATAAACACAGGAAATGAAATAGAATAGGAAAGCTAATCCCTCTTTAGCATTGCAAGTGCCAATTAACGTTTATGGTAATTCATATTTTCTCCATAGCAGATTTCTTCTTATCACATGCCTTTTTTTTTTTTTTTACAAACTACTCTTGCTTCTTCTTCATTGGCAGAATATCTGAGGAAGTTTCTTCTACACTGTTGATCTTTTATTTAATTCATTAATCATATTTTTACATAGGCATCCTTTATCGCCATTAGAATATTTTGTGATTACTATTGCAAGCCAATGGTACAGATGGTGGAAACCAAGGAAATATTAAGCTCAGTCATTTACAGAGGGCTTGTTGCAGGTAAGTAAACATTAAAGAATATACACAGAGCAAAATAGATGTCAGATACAATAAATGCAACAGAAATTAAATTCTCACCCCGTCACAGGTTTCATCACTTTTCAAGAAGATTTTACCTTTACAATAATCCAAAATAAGCTCTTTTTTTTTTCTTTTCAGTCAGAGACATTGCCTGTTTTTATTGGCTTGAGCTTGCTATAGATTTGTAGCCTCAACCAAAATCTACTGTCCGTTTAACCTTTATCAGCCTGATTGTAGCTTCTCCCCATGGTGCTCCAAAATAGATTTCCTGCAATTTACAGCCACTCTGCTCTTGGTATATTGGAATTGGCACAGTGTACAATAACTCAAACAGTAATACTTATCACCTAATGGTACAGACCTAAAGTGAAACAAATCCATTGCCCCATTCAAGCAGGATCTCTCAGGCAGCTCATGACTAATTGAAAGTCCTTCTTGCTTGATGTTTCTTACCTCCATGGCCAACATTTTGTAACAATATTATGCTTGATTTTTTTTTAACTAACTGTACAATCAAAAGAGTAATATATTTGCTTTGTATTCCATAATAGGTTCTGATGGAGAATTTATGGTATTTTATTCATTTTAACATTTGGCACAAGTATTTTTTGCACTCAAATAGTAAGCTGCCACATTAAATAAATTCCATTTACCACTATTGTTACTCGAAGGGTGCTTGTTTGCATTTTTCTATTAGTAATTAATTGATTCTTATGTTGTCTTGCTCTTTGCTCTCTTAACTCTCATCAGGAGAGTTGAATACAGATAAAGTAGTCTGTGTTTCATCTTCTGAAAATAAATATTGATATGATTAATTTTAGGTTGTCTGACTTCTTTATTGGTAAAATAACTGATTATACCATCTACGTGGTATGAATTTACAAGATGTTAGATGTTCTTTTACTTTCTGCTGTCTCAATGTGATTTTAAGAGACTACTAATAACCCTTGAGAAGTTTTCAGATAGCTCTAAATACCTACATCTATACAGAACAAAAACATTGCTTTGGGTAAGGCAAAGGCAAAATAGAAATAAAACAGTCCAATTTGTTAATTTGGTAATTCTATGTTAAAACAATGTCAATCTTGAATTTTTTTTTCTTTTTCTCTTCTTCCTCTTCTCCCTAGTTCATTTTTGCTTGAGTGCTTATTCTTCCTCAATAATTAATTTAAAAATATTGATTGATTGCATCCAATGTGTGAGACAATGTGCAACATAATGAGTCTATAAACTGGGCAATAGAGACAAGATGATTCCTTTGCCTTACACTGTAAAGAAGGAAACAGACACTAAAATAATGAAACAAATGCAGTGAAACATGTCCTTCAGGTTCTTTAATTACCTGCACCAGGTTTTAAAAGATCAGGGAAGGAAGGTCCAAACTGAGTCCTATTAAAATATACTGCAAAGGACAGACAAAATGAACTCTCTGTGGCTAAAGGAGACATTCAAATTGTTAAACAGAACCAAAGAACCACAGCAGGGTGTAGCAGGCAGACATGTATCTCTCAGCTTGCAAATATATGTCGCTGTGTTACTGACTGTTATGAAGTTTTTCTTCTCTGTAACTGAGTAAGAGGCAACTCTCGGAAGATAAAGTCAAAACAGCTATAGCTGGGAATTCTATACTGTCCGTCAACAAGTCCACCTGGCGCCACTCGTCCACCCTTCCTTCTCATTTTCTGGGAGGCCACTATTATAGTTCCAGTTAAACAGAAAACAGACTCCATGGACATTCTTCTTTTCTCCTGATAAGAGAGGCCATATCAAAATCGGCCAGAGCCAGTCTATGGAGTCTGTGCAGTAATACACCTTGATGCCTTATAATTTCATATTTGTTCACTCACTGCACACACGTATGGCTTCTTATATAAATATTCATAGCATCCCTTCAAGTTCACCGAATATGCATGTAACCCTGATCCCAGAAGGCACAGGTGTCAGCTTCCTTCCCCTCCCTCAGTGAAGGGTGTATCTTCCATCCTGCCCAGGCTCCGTATCCCCAGTGTGCAGATTGTTTCTTTCCTGGAAAATAAAGTCTTCCTTTTTCTCTTAGCAGATCCCTTAACCCTTCTTCTTGCTGTTTTTTTCTGGATGGTTAGCGAGGAAGGGGATCTGAACCCTTGACCTTGAACAAGGCAGCGCTTTGTCCAGGGAAGCTAACCGGCCAGCCCACCCATGGTCCTTTTAATTAACAGTCCTGAAGACTGAACAGTTCGCTTCCACTTTCATCTTTTCTTGCTTCTTTATTATCACGTGATCCTCTTATTTTGCTATTTATTACTATAAACATAATATGTACATATGGGTCTCTATGATCCAAACAAGAGTTTAGCAGCTACATACATGAGCAATGTATAGTGTTCCAACACTTAACGTTCTACAAGATTTCTTATAAAAATTAAGTGATACGAATTTCCTTTTGATAAATGTCATATTCATGTAGTGCCTCTCTCCACATCATTTCATTTTTCCAAATGACTTTTTTCTTATTACACAAGTACTAGATGCTTATTGTAAAGATTTTGAAACCAGAGAAAATTTGAAAAAACTTAACCATACAAAATCATCCTTCCCATAACTATAGACAACAGTTTGATATTTTATAGTTTGCATAGTTTATAATACATATATGTGTATATATCTCTGCATGAGTGTGTGTCTGTGCACGTATAATTTTTCATATGTTCCTTTTCATGAAATTTTTATAACATGATTTAATAGTTGCATAGTATTTCACTTGAGAGATTTTCTATAAAACCAGTAAATAATTTTTGTCTTCAAACATTATTTCTAATTGTTCTCTTTAAAAATTTACACAATAAATATATTTTAACATAAATCTTGCATTTATTTGGTTGTCATATATTTCCCAAGTTGCTGAATGAAACAGAAAAAAAAGAAAGACAAATTCTCAATGCTACAACCAAAAGTTTCATTTTAAATATTCTACTTTTGTTCTTATTTTACTAAATTTTGCTTTACTTCACCAAGCACTTATTTTAATGCAGACAGTCTTGTTTCTGATGTGTTAGAATTGTATTTGAATAAGCTAAGGGAGAGTGTCATCAGTTTTTGTACAGAGCCTTGGGGACAAGACACGGGTGATGAGAAGATCTCTGACTCTGACATCAGAAACAGGACTCAAAAGATGCTGAATCTCCATGTGGCCTCGCGTTACTTCACTAGACTTCCTGCTTCTTCAAATCATCGGGCTGAAAACCATGTGTTCTTCCTACCGAATGCCTGTGGTGGCTTGAACAATGACAATCACACCACGTGCAGGAAGAGCCACTGCTGACATGCACATCATAAACCACCCAAGCAAGATGACAGGACTGTTTTTAAGAATCACTGGCCTGAAGAACAAGTCTGGAGAAACAAGCAAGAGGCAATTCATGTCTTGCCTTCCTCCAACAGAAATAGCTTGCACTCTCTCTCTCTCTCTGAATATTGTAATTTCTCAAGAATCGATGAAAATTTACTGCTTCAGCCTTAGCCTTCTGCAGTCATTTAGTGATGTTTGAACTAAGTCAACCAATCTCAGGAATTTATGACTTGTTCTTCCAAAAAAAGTTCGCTTCTCCAAGCATAGTCTTCATATACTGTTCTAAAAATCTAGCATGTTATATACTTTTAATCCCAAGTCAAAAGACACATCTTCCAAGAACATTCAGCAAATGCTCTTTTTTTCCTTGATTTTTTTCATTATTAATGCTTCACTTTGTATTCTGAGATAATACACCATTTTTGTAAAAAGAAATCATATAATAGTAATGTTAATAGCATTAGTGACATAAATATAGATTGTACCATTTTCAAAGTACTTTCATAAGAATTAATATATTTGACATTCATGTCAGCTCTGTGAGTGCAAAAAGAGTTATTCTCATCCTCATCTTACAGATTAGAAAACAGAGGCACAGAGAACATAAATATGACCTTAAGTCCAGAAGTCCTAAAAGAAAGAGTCAGAGGCTGAACTTCAAATATTCTAACACTTAAACAAAAAGCATATTCCTGCCAGTACTCTACAGAGTTTTTCTTAATTTTTCCATGCATTTAAGTTTTGACTAGTCAGTTGGAGCTAGAAGGGAATTAGCAGTTTATTTGCCTGCAAATCTCAAATCACGATGCACACTGAGGCTCAAAAATTCCTGTTTTTCACAGGGGAAAGGGTTTTAATTTGTATTGCATAAATAAATAACCAAAGTTGTCAGACTTTACGTGTTGATATTCTGTTTGGTAACAATCTGTATTTGATACTTTCTTTTATAACTGCTATAGGTTTCTTGTTTTTGCACAAATCCATTTTCATTTTTTGGAGTAATTAGGAATACATAAAGCAGTTCATTAATATCAGAAATTCGGGCTTATATAATATAATTCAGCCATGGTAATTAGTGAGATGCTTATTTTTGCCTGAAGTTAGAAATACTCACTTTTCTTTTTCTTTTTGACTCCTGGGCCAGCTTTTTAAAACTAAATAGAAATTTGTATAATTATCCAGTGGATTTCAAAGATTCTATAATGTCTATTGAATTTAAATTATGATTTTTTTTCTAATCCTGTAAATTCAGAAAAATGTAGAGCACTTCAGGGTTATAATTAATCCAATCAAGATATCATGTTTATATCACTTTACTTAACCTAGTTCTTATTATCAACACTCTTAGCCTATATACTAAAAAATAATAAGTTAAATTTTTATTTTAATCATTCTAATGCTGGCATTTTAAAAAGTTAAAGTTTTAAAAAATTTTACTCCATTTTTTCCCAAACACTTAATTCATGCACTTACCAATCAAATATTCATTTTGTGTGTCATGTATTCAGCAAGGTAATTGAATAGAAAAATAAATAGGATATGCTCTTGTTTTGACTTTATTTAATATAGATTCTGATGGAGAAGGCATAAATAGCCAAAGAGAATATAATAAACGCTGTAATAGACGCATGTATGTGTTACTGCTATAATGCAGAAGAGGATGACACATTCTGTCTTCAGGTGGATTGGTTGTTGAAGGAACTTTCCCAGAAAAAGTTGCTTTTAAGCACAGTCCTTCAGACTTTAAAACATTTTGCCAGATGTCTAAAGAGAATATTATGGGAAGAGGCATGAGGCACAAAAACACAGAGACCTAATATTCAAGCAATCAGAATGAGCAAAGTATTATTTGAGGAGAAGGAATGTGAAGGGTTGGGGCCAGATAGCTTAGATGGAGAGAAAATTTTTTTTATTGTTTTTGAGTATTCATGGGGTACAAAGCTGACCATCACCACTCATGCCCAAGATGTAATGGCCAGATCCATACTGGCAGCATGCCCATCACCACAAATTGCAATTATACCCCATGTCCCCCACCCAATTAATCCCCGACCTCCCTCCCCATCCCCTTTCCCCCACTCCACTTTGTATCCCTAGGTCTGCTCTCTTCCTCTGCAAGTCCAATGCATCATTGAGGTCATTCTTTCCTTCCTTCCTTCTCTCTTAGCTCCCACTTATGAGTGAATACATGAGGTATTTTTCTTCTGTGCTTTGCTCATTTCACTCAACATAAGCAATTTTTAAATGTCAAATGTAAATCGTTGTTATTGTATGGTTGAATTATGGACAATGTAATAAGGCAGAACTTGGCTTGAATCTGCTTCCACCGTGTGATGTCTGATTGACTTTGCAAAAACTGCTTAACAGCTATAAGGCTTTGATTTTTATATTTGAAATATGGGGATAAATAAAAATTTATATCTTGTGTGGATTTTTCAAGTTTAAATAAAACAACAAAATGTATGTGATGAACAGACTACCTAATTCTACTCAAAATTTGCAGCCACTGCTGTTGTTATTATTGCTATTATTATTATTAAGTCTTTATTCCATAGGAAGATGATTCCAGCAGCTGTGTAGATGACCAATTAAAATATGAAGACAACACAGTCCCGGGAATCTTTTAATGAAATATTACAATCATTCGTATTATCAATGTTTTATTAACAATAAAAACAAAAACATTACCTCAATGTATTAAGTGCCTTGCATCATGTTAAAAGCTGCATGAGTTGTTTTTATATATTACTCAAAACAGCCTCATGACATACATATGTGTTATCACTCAGGGTTCTCCAGAGAAACAGAACCAATAGAAGATATGCCATATATAGAAATCTATATTTTATGTATATATATATATATATATATATATATATATATATATATACACACACACACACACACATACATACAGAGAAAGAGAGAGATTGATTTTAAAGAATTGATGAGCTCACATGATTATGGGGACTGGCAGGTCTGAAACTTTTTGGTCAGGCCATTAGGCTGGAGACTCAGGCAGAATTTCTATGTAACCGTCTTGATGAATAATTCCTCTCCTCCAGGCACTTCCATTTTTGCTCTTAAGGCCGTCAACAAATTGGCCTTCTCATTATGGAAGATAATCAGCTTTACTGAAAGTCTACTGAATGTAAATATTAATCTCTTCTAAAAAGTATTTTAATGGCAACATCTGGTGTTTGCCCAAACTATTGGACGCTGTAGCCTAGTCAAATTGACAAATGAAATTAACCATCACAATAGGGCCAATGAGACCAAGCTTTGGTACGATTAACTGATAATATGTGAAATGCCCGAGAGGTAGTGGAAGGCAGAGCTGGCATTCATTTAAGCACCTGGCTGTCGGACTCTCTACTCAGAATGTGTAACCCATGTGCTGTAATACCTCCTACTAGAAGTAGATGCAGAGAAAACGGAACCTATGGGAGAGCTATGTCTATATGTGGAAAATGAGAAAGAAAAGGAAACATAAAGTTGTTTGCTATAGTTTATTTTGAATGACTAAGTGGCTGGTAGAGAGATTCTGAAAAGGTGTCGTGGTGGAGGATAAAAAGATAGTCTATTTTGAATCAGTTGAGTTTTAGCCCTGCAGGACATTAAGCAACCTTATTTTTCTAAGTAAAATTATGTATTTGAAAAAAGAAAGAAATTATTGTTCCTTGCTTCCTTCCTTTTCAAGTATCATCCCTGCTGCCTGAGATACCATTCCATATTTATCTACTTACAACACTCAACTTTTCCTTCAAGTTTTAGGGAGACTACTGTCTTCCTTGTGAAGTCTTCTGTGAGTTTTCAGGGTCACTTAGCCATTTTCCTCTGTGCTTCAGAAGGACACAACTCTGCAAATGCTGTCACATTTCACAGTGAACTCCTGGAGATGGAGAAGCATGTCTTACCTCAGCTTGTGCACTTGGCAGTTAAAAAAGGTTCTGGTCTCCAGCACCTAGCAACAAGTTATTGCTATAAGTAAAGATTAGTTCCCTTATTTTATTAATGTAAATACACATATGGTTGGCTAGGAGTGTAAAAGATTATGACAGATTTATGGATCCTTTTAAATATCCAGATTTAAGAATGAAATAATGAGGTGGTGTTCTTTCAGATTCTGTCATATAAAGTACAGTTAACTTTGTAAAATGTTACTGTTAATGGACTCAGTAATACTTTTTTCTGTTTGGTTTATTTCAATGTTGACTCCAAATTGTATATTCTTCAATACATTCATGTTATTGGATATGCTGGGAAAAACAATGCCATTGATACATGTCAATACTGGTTATGGGGTATCTTGAACCAAGTCTGAAAAATAAACAATTATAGGGGAGAAACTAATCAGTATATATTGAATTACTAAATAAATTCATCTTTTAAGAGAAGCTTTATTTTCTCTTGTACAAAAATAGACAGACAAATTGGACTTTTTTGTTTTCCTTTCTTGGCACCTAACCCAAGTGTTTCTTCTTTTTATTTCATTAATCCAGGAACACCAGGTGACTCTCTGAAGTCATTTTGGTATAGTTATATGGCATTGTGCTACAATTTAAAATTATGTAACTGAAAAATTGATGACAATTTTAATCACTAAAATCTAGTTAATGATGACAATTTTGAAGTACAAACTCTGATCAAACTATAATGTACATAAATTTATGAATTATTTTGAAGGGAGACCAATTTCGCACAAAATCTGATTTATATATTCACTTCTGAGATGCTGAAATTCCATCTGCCTTTGTGGCATTGGGCCACATTATGAGTTAGTCAGAGTCCTTCAGGAGCACGTAGGTGTCCAGTAAGATTGTGCTTGGCAGCTTGCACATCCACTACACACCCTGGTGGCTGAACAGAAGGTCTGTGCGCCCAGTTAGAGCCACCTTCTTTGTTGTGCTTGCGTCTGTATATGGTTTGGGGCCAAAACTGAATGGAAGAACAGGGAGTTTGAGTAATGAAGACACGTTGGGTATATACATAGGACTGTTTTCTACAAAGGACTTTAATTTGAAAAAACGTTGACAAGTAAAATCCAAGAAAGAGAATGCTCACTTTCATAAAAAATTATTCCACTATAAATAATAAAAATGCACAAATATGTTAATTTATTATGATCACATTTGAGGAAGCATAGAAAGTAAAAACTTTTCTATTAAATAAAAGGGTCTTTTTAATTAAAATAATATGCAGCATACTTGAATGTTAAAACCTATATTGACCTAGTTTCACTGGAACTAATCTGTTCCAGAAGAAATGTTTAGTTTCTTATTCACCTCTCCCTTTACTGATATCTTGTATAGTGTGAGTGTTCTTGATTGCATGTCTTTAAATAAAGAATTACTGACTCAATAATAGTCTGTGAAATACTAAATATACTTTATCTAGATCAAAACCTCATATTTTCTCCTTTATATTGTCACTAAATTACATGAATATTTTGTAAATTACAACTGAGTTATTTACTCACTCAATCCTAACTATGCATCTCTTTGATTGAGTTATCCTATTTTTAAAATGTATGTGCACATTTGGATTAACATATTTTATTCTGAATCTCCTCTTACTTTTAAGAATTCAGGAGGCGTGTGTTCGCCTCCAGGAGAACATTCTCAAAGAATGCCTCTGGGAAGCTTCTAAGATGCCAGCCCCTCCTCCCTATCTTTGCTATAGTTTTAGGCATTTTAAGATGATTTACATTCTCTGTTAATGTTGCCTCACTTTCTTCTCGCTTGTACTTTCACAGCATAATTCAACAAGCATTTAGTGAGTGCCCACTAGGTGTCAGACAATCTCTTAATACTTTGAAAAGAAAAATCTTTCCTGAAATCTTCACATATGTGGAAGAAATTGGACAAGGGAGAGAAAAATGTGAGAAAGAAGCAATTCCCTTCTATACACTTGAAAAATGTTAAATTAGCTTCCTCCTGCACACTTTCCACTTGGGGCTCATATTACAATTGGTTTGACTATAACATTACTTTTTATAAAACATGATTTTAAGCAACATAATTATTCTTAAAGACTCAGTTCTAGAAGAAGTTGCACTATTCACACAAAATAATATTTTAAACAAGTTTGTAAATAGTCATTCTTTCACCCGTTCATGAAACACTGCCTGAATGTCTATTGTATGACAGCTCCCAGGAACAATTTCTTTGAATAAAACACAAGTTAAAAATGGTGCCTATCCTCAGGCAACATACAGGTTCCCTTTCTTTAACTTGAAAGTTGACTTTAACTTACAAGTTAACTTACAAGTTTAACATTCTTAACAAGAAAGAAATTAATATCATAATCATATTCAGAAATGCTAGCTGAAGTGTGAATTCCACATACTCAATCAGCAAGGACAGATTTTAGGTGCCAATATAAAAGTTAATATTCCTTTTCTCACCTTTGGGCAATTTTCATGTAAAAAATCAACTGCATAAACTACAAGGCTTTGCTAAGCATATGCAGTTTTAAAACAAAATGAAAGTTCAAGAAAATTTTGTTGAGTGTCTTGATTCTGTATGGCAGAAAAGGTTCACTTCTGTCTCGTATACAGTTAACATTATTTTGAAAATACTTAGGCACATTCTTCACTGTAAAGTACTGTCACCTTGAAGAAGCTATGAGGTAAAGACTGATAGATCTTGGACATGACTAGTGCAATTTTACACACAATGAGCACAAAATAGCGGCCAGCCTTTTCCTTAGGAGAAACCTCATGGTTTCTGAGAAATAGAAACTCCTCTACTTCTGCATGGGTGCAACCTTCCACCTGATTGCATCTTCCAGCCTTATCTTCTACACCAGCACCAAACCCCTCCCTGACTATGTCAGCCTTCCCTACAGCCTATATAAGCTCTCACCCCCAGGCCTGGGCCTGCTATCCACACCCAGCAGACTATTTTTCCTTTAATAAAGCTTGATCGGTACCCGGTATTTCAGCTCACTTTCTTTCAAAGACAACCACTTTATAAAGGAATTTATCAGTTTTCTCCATTAGAAGAAAACAATTGTTTTAAACTGATACAATATACTATATATAATGAAAATTCACAATAATTTTTTTTTTTTTTTTTTTTTTTTTTTTTTTTTTTTTTTTTTTTTTTCTTTTTTGGGCACGGAAAAAAAAAAAAAAAAAAAAAAAAAAAAAAAAAAAGTTATACCACTAGTAGTGAAACTAAATTTGATGACTTGGTTAAAGTGATGACTGCCACATCATTCCATTGTTAAGATATATAAGGGTAAAGCTAGTGGAGAAATAGAAGTAAAAGATAATACAACCTTTTTGATGAACCACTTGCAGTACCCTCCTATCTCTCCGTTTGCAATTCACAAATAATCAGCCAGGTGACACTTTAGCAATGTGCGAATATCCTGGTCTTCAACAACTTGTTTGTGTGTGTGTGTGCGCGTGTATGCAAAATGGTGATTTTTCAAATTCCACCATTTATTTTATACTCATTATTATTATTATTATTATTATTTTTTGTCTTTTTCCGTGTCCGGCAGCGGTTTGCAACCCTCAGTGTTGCCCCCGTACCGGACCGGGACCGGCAACGGGATCGCAACCCTCGGTGTTGCCCCCGCGCCTCGCTCAGCCAGTGAGCGGGAACCGGTCTGTATGTGGGATCCGAACCCTCGACGGGAGCGCCGCCGCGCTTCCCAAGCGGCGCACAAGCACAGTGCCAGCCCAAAAATTCACAATAATTTAAAAATAAAAAAATTTAATCTCCAGGATCATTGGTTGATATCCAAAGATAACTTTCTAGAGATTTTTATGACATGTGTTCTAAAGTCTTCTATTTGCTATCTTCATTCTGTTTGATTCTATTGACTTAATTTGTTGCTTGACTATCACGGTGAAATTTTTCTCTAATATTAGGTGATTCTTGTTTTATTTATTGTTATTGCTTGGAAATTCTAGTCCAGTTTCATTTTGCCTTACTATGATCTATTCCCAGATGCTGTATAAAATGTACAGAATGTCCCGTTGAGAGGTGTGTGCCAGGGTCATTTCTTCTTGACATGAGATATTCCCTCCCTCCTGGGAATAATTAGCTCCCAAGAACATTTCTCTGTTACTTCATTCCTAGGACTTACTGCTCCAGCCCAAGATCAAATGCCACTTCTGGTTGTTTGAGCAGAAATAGGAGGAACTCAAATGACCTAGCTGCTGTTCCAAATCTATTTCGCCCATTAGTCAGCTTGACAACAAATGTTTCCAAGTTCATTGCTGCATCCTGCCTCTGTTGACTCACCTTGGCGCTCTGACACTGTTTCCACCTTTACAGCAGTGATCTTCTCTACATGTTCTCTGAATTGGTTTCTTCTGACTTGAGAATTAAGCATGTCTGCTTTCTAAATTTTAGGGTCCCCTTCTGTATTTCTGTCCAATGACATCACTTTTTATTATTTTAGACATTTATACATTTATTCCTATTTTTCAAATACATTTGTATGCTATTCATGGGATGTTAAGGGAAAGGTAGAATGTATATATTTCTCACTTTATTATTTTATTTCAATGCTTCAGTAATCACTGCTTTTCTATTGTCTATGTTGTGAACTCACATTAATCTTTGAATGTCCTGCACAATTCACTAATATTTGACACAGTGTGTTGATTTAATAAAATGATTTTTAATTTGAAAATTTGCTTTTTTTTGTCAAGTCTTATGTTTCTTTTCCTCAAGTAATAGAAACAACATCCCCTCAATATCACTATGCAAAACTTCATAGCCTTTGTTTCCTCTTTTTATCCTACTTTGCACTTTTAAACTATCCACTGATGTTTGTTTAATCTGTTTTTTTTTTCTTCAGTACTTCATATGAAAAATTCCCAAATTTCCTCCACTTATTCACTCCTACTATGACTGTTTGGTTCCACATCCATCATTTCTTGACTGGCCTATGGAATTCACCTAAGTGATCATTGACTTCTTTAACATGCTCACCTAATAAGTTTACTATGCAGCAGACAAAATTAATTCTAAAATGTAAATCAGATCTCATTTTCTCATGAATCCTCAGTGCCTCTGGAGAATGATCTATCTTCCTAGATGGTACATAAGATCCTTCACGATTTTCAGTTCATGTCTCTCTGACTGATTCCTGAAATCATCAAATTAAGAGTACTTCTCTCTGGTTTACATACACCTTTTAGTATTCCTGACTGTTCCACGTCTCAGTTGAGACATCTGTTCACCCCAGCATATAAACAGATGCTTATTCAGAAAAATTACTCTCTAAATAGTTGTTGAATATAAATTTATGATAGAAACAAAATGCTGAGAAGGCGGATTCTTGATACTATTATCTAATCTCTCCCTCTCTTTTTATTCCAAGTATTTCACCTCTGGCCCTAGTTTACTAAACCCTTTTCAATAAACAAACAGTCCACTGGACTCATTTGCCTTTGACCCACTCTGTTGACCACCAACCTAGAGAAATTACATTGGTGCCTCGTGCTTCTACAGAAACCACAAGTCAGCACTCACTTTCCAAAATTAAGTTGAACCATATAAAATTAACAGTATTTTCCTGGTTTTAATAGCCAAGTTTATGCAATTATATGTGTTTTAACCTAATATGCAGAGTAATACATTTTACAAAATACCTGGAAAAATAATTTTCTCTATTACATTTCCTGCGAGGATATATTACTTCTCATAGTTTGGTATATTAGAAACTTCACGTGCTGGTCCACTCTTTGATGGTATCTGATTGAGATGATGTTTTCTCTGGCTGAGATGACTTTGCCACTTCATTTAAATAGAATTTTTTTTTTAGAGAAGTTTTTAGTTTATAGCAAAATTGAGCAAAAAGTACAGAGAATTTTCACATAACTTCTGCCCCACACATAATATCCTTCCCCACAATCAGCATCCTCACGAGAGTGATACTTTTGTTACAACTGAAGAACTTACATTAACGCATCACTATTACCCAAATGTATCATTTATATTAGGCTTCACTTTTGGTGTTGTACCTTCTATGGGTTTTAACAAATGTATAATGACATGTATTCACCAGTATAGTACCATACAGAATAGATTCACTGGCCTAAAAATCCTGTTTCTACCTATTCATTTCTCTCTCCCCCACCGAGTCCTAGAAAATATGAACTTTTTGTTGTCTCTACAATCTTGCCTTTTCCATAATGACTTATAGTTGGAATCATATTAGTCTACAGTCTTTTCAGATTGGTTCCTTTCTCTCAGTAATATGTATTTAATGTTCCTCTGTGTCTTTTTTTTTTTTTTTTTACTCCATTCACTTTGGCCAGCTTTGTTGCTTTCTAGTTTGGCAATTATGAATAAACTACTATAAAAACCCATATGCAAGCTTTTGCATGGATATAAGTTTTCAACTCATTTGGGGAAATTCCAAAGAACACTATTCCTGAATTATATGTAAAAGTATATTTTAGTTTTGTAGGAAACTGCCAAACTGTCTTCGCAAGTGGCTGTGTCATTATGCATTTCCGTCAGGCTTTACCATTTTTGATTGCTGGGAGGACTCTGGTACTCTATTCAGATGGAGCTCAGTTCTCGTTTTCTGTATGAAACCCTCACCAATAGCTCCAATAAAGGTGGGTATTTTGTTCTCCATGCTGCCAAAACAATTTTTAAATACCTGTGAAGTTGACCATGAATGAGGCCAAATCTGGGAAAGAACAAGTATCCTTCCGAGGTAAACCCACCTTAGCAAAGTTACTGGATGGGATGGTGAGTTAGGACAAGTAGTAAAGCTGAGTTATTGAGGAAAACATGTTTTACTGTAGGAAAAAAAAAAATGTGAATATTGCTGGTATCTCTCTGGATTCATCCACACTAATCTATGACTGCATACCAGTGAATCAAGAGTATAGGTAGCTTAGAATTTCTGCGTGAGAGCCCTCATCTACCTTAGCAGGAAGCTCCTATCTGAGCACCACACTGGGAAGAAAGACTTCCTCCCCTTAACACTGAAGCATTATTTGGCATATTGGGACCAGTGGAGTGCCCCAACACGTTATCTTTCTTGTTGTGGACAGAACAACTGAAACAATGGCAGAAATCGGGTAAAGGGGAAGGATTGTGACCAGAGGAAAGGAATGCCTACTTTGAGTTTTAACCCATCTTTGAAACAATGACCTCTGAACAAAACACTTAAGGGAATTGAAACCAGCACATAGCAATGTCCAGAAATCAGCTGATTTGTATATCACTCTTAAGGGATAAGGATTGCCAAAAAATTCTCAACAATGGGGAATTGGTAGAGAAATAAACACCTCAACATCAGCAGAGAGAAGATGCCATTAAAACATGGCTAATAAAATAAATATGAAACAGGGCTGGCTGTTTAGCTCAGTTGGTTAGAGCGTGGTGTTATAACACTATGATCCAGGGTATGGATCTCTGCACTGGATAGCTGCCAAATCAATCAGTCAATAAATAAGAAACAGGAACCACCAGTTATAGGAAAAATTTCCCTGTTTGATCTACCAGTTTTTTTTTTTTTAACTTGGAGATCAAATGAAATAATGCATATTATTGTAATTTGAAATGGCATGTTGTACAAAAGAAAGTATTATTTATCATAGAAATCAGTATCTTTGGGCTGGCCAGTTAGCTCAGTTGGTTAGACAGTTTTATAACACCAAGATCAAGGGGATCAGATCCCCATATTGACAAGTCACCAAAAAAAAAAAAAAAAAAAAAAAAGAAAAAAAAAAAAAAAAAAAAACCCCAAAAAAAAAAAAATTTTTTTTTTTTTTTTTTT